>NW_015554070.1:251185-258607 GCF_001515605.1 Sinocyclocheilus anshuiensis
GTGATTTATAAGCGTTTTGAAAAGTGGGGACATGGGGTAATGTCCTGAAAAGTCACCTTCTCCTTGTAATACCTATGTCATACCTTTGTCATTATACAAATTTATGTCCTCATTTGTCACAAAAACACGCAGACACACACACACACACACACACACACACACACACACACACACACACACACACACACACACACACACACACACACACACACACACACACACACACACACACACACACACACACACACACACACACACACACACACACACACACACACACACACACACACACACACACACACACACACACACACACACACACACACACACACACACACACACACACACACACACACACACACACACACACACACACACACACACACACACACACAAATCCCATATGCCCAGGACAGTAATTAGAAAACTAGTATATTTTAATAATGGAAGTCCACAGAAATGAGTTTGTATTTTGAAGGCGTTGGGTGGTTTTGTGTGTGTTTTGGTGCCGGTGTTGATGGCATTAACACTGTCACACTCGCTGTAACTCAAGCTTTCCTCCGCAGCATTAGCTGGGATTGCTGTAGTAATTATTTTGGCAGCTCTCCGCTCTACATGTGCCGTGGAGAGACCGGCTTTGCCATGTTTGTGCAGCCGAGCCAAAAGAAAGCAGTAGATTTTCCTCCCGGAGACGCAGAGAGAATATAAAGACATTGTTGGACTAGCGGTGTTACTCAGTTCTTCTCTCTCTTATCCTGTGTCTTTAGCTTCTCATTTTAAACTTGGTTCTGATCTCAATCACTTTGATTTGTTAATGCATATGAAATCAACTGCAGTAAGACTGATTGCTGTTAGAGTTCTCGTACTCGGAGATTAAACACAGGCAGATTTCTGTGTTTTAGATTCATCATACGGGGAAACACCTTCAGTGCACACTAAAGCAGACTGATGCAACAAGCACTTTTGAGGAAGAACTACTCACTGAATTTGCCATATTTTCTGAAGGCTATAGTGGCATCAATATTTCATTACAAACTATTTATAGAAATGCATTTGTATAGTTACATTTCACAATTAGATATATATTTTTGAGGCACTAACTCAACCCCTAACCACACTGTAAAAAAAAAAAACAATACGGTGAAACACCATGAACTGTAGCATGAGAAAATTAGGGTTGCAAAAAGGTGGAAAATTTCCAGGATTTTTTGGAAAGTTTCCGGAAATTTACCAGAAATGTTCCACCCCTTTGCAACCCTATAAATGGTACATTGACCATACAATACAATAAAATTATTTAAATGTAATCTGAAATGGCATGTTTTTTCTGTATAATTAAGAAACATGCATTAAGTGAAATAGCATTCTTTGACTGAAAATTTAAATATCATTTTTGAACCCTTAATTAAACATGTTTTAGATGTAAAAAACATAGTTAAACAGTTACTTAACTAAACTTGTTATGACTATAGATATACATAAAATGTTAAACCCAGTACTTAAGAAGGTATGTTTTGACTGTGAACTGAAATAATGTTTAACAGATTTTAACTGTAAATTGAAATAACATGTGTCAACCAATATTTTAAGAAATGAACTGAAATGCACCATCATTTAGATTTTTCATGTACAGCACTTTATTAAAAAAAATTCCACCCTAAATTTAAATGATTTACTTGTAAAAAATGAGTTGCGATGATTTGAAATATAACGTGTTATTTATGATTATGGCTTACAGCTGTAATTTTACATTTAACTAATAATATATTTTTTTTAATCTGTGATGTTTTAAGGCTGTTAATTTATCACGTAAATATGTCACACTCAGAAAAAGACAATCAATATTATTATGTCCCCCTCTATTTTCATCTGATCAAGTCTCTGTTGTAAATAACACCAATGTTAAAAACTAAAAACAGCAATACCAACATTTGTACTTTGCTTAAAAGTATAACTAGGATCTAACACTAAGTAAAATATGAAATAAAACATTTAAACTTTTTCCATTTTTTCTTAGAAAAACAATAAAAAACACAAAAAAATAAAAAAATACAAAGCCCACAATACCCTGCTAGAAAGTCAAAACCTTAAGTACATAAAACTATTTTCACAATGCTTGTATAATCATTATCCTATACATCTTTGTATATAATACCACAATTGTAAGAATTTCAGTGAATTAAAGGAATTTTCATGTGAAGTAAAAGTTAAGTTAAACATGCATTTCCACGTGTCCTTCTTCATCTTCTTCTTCTTTCCGTTTATTGACCAATGTTCACACAAGACTCCACGTGTCCTTGAGAAATAGGTTTCTTTTTTACATGAAGCAGGTTTACACAATGAGAGGGAAGCTAAATTAGGATATTAGGATAGTTATTTCTCTCAAGGAGCTGAAGTGTGTGAACGTGACCGTTCTAAGCAACATATTCTGCAGTGTGAATGCTCAAAGTGACAGAACGACAACAAGTCAACCCTGGACCTTGATGTCAAGTAAGTGTTGTTTTTATTCAAGTGACCTACATCAAGTTCAAGTTCAAGGTGCGTTATTGGCATGACACTTGTGCTACAGTATTGCCAAAGCATTTTAGATGTGTACAATACAGAATATAGTAAAAAAAAAAAAAAAGGAGGCAAAAAATGAGTAATAAATAAGAGAAAATAAATGAATGAATAAATACAATAAATAATAAAAAATACCATCCAGTGTTTTTTTTAAATGTTAATGACAAACAGGTGGAAATGGCTAATTACATAAGCTTTAAATTGTTAGCTAGTCATCTTCCTGTTTAGATCATGAACGTTTCATGCAAGTCGCTAAACTGTTTGTTGTAAGACATTAAGTGTTAATTGGGCTACAGAACTGTTATTTATTATTTTTTTTAGAACTTAAGGAAGCAGACTCATTGGATGGATGAATGAATTCATATCAGGTGTGTTATGTATTTGTGCAAATGTTGTGATTGCTCTCTTAAGACAGTGAAGGGATTCATTAATAATCAGATCTTAGACATGAAGCAAATGCTCAATATCCATGTTGTTTCCTAGACTGCAAACTTAAATTCACAAAATACAATGCTCTCAAAGCTCATGTTTATCGCCATCACAAAAGACAACATACTCGTTTGGATGATTGGACGGGCACATCTGTTTGTAGTGCAAACTCTAGCAAAAATGTAAAGACATAAACAAAGTCCTTCCTCATCTCAGATCGCATTTAGCAAAGGGAAAATGTGACAAAATATGATGAGAATCCAACGTATCTCATACCAGGATGCCTTTTTACAGCTCATGCATTGGCAACATTCATTTATTACTTTTAAGTTGTTGGCAGATGTCAAAGAACTTGAAGAGCACGGAATTCAGGTGAAATAATACGTGCAACAATTGTGGCCATTAACGGTGATAATCTGGGCTCTCACTGCATCGGTGGTTACTCACAGAACCTAATAGTACTGCCAAGTATTGCTGTAGGCATTGCTTGGTAGAATGCAGTGAACTTCAGAATGTAAGTGTAGATTTTCCCAGTCCCACGGTTGATTCCTATAAGACCACGACTTATTTGAAGGCGTTGTAGCTGTTGCTCTTGCCGATTTCTTGGCATACTTTGTAAAAAGGACGTGGTTTTCATATACGCAACTGAACAGGAGAATTGCACAGTTCATATATATCTGGATTCTGATGCTGGTCCTCCCAGATAAGCCAAAAAGGCAGTAAGTTTGGTGGTCAAGCAGCGGAGAACTGGTGTCGTCTTAGATTTCTTCCTGTGATAATAGAGACAGAGTAGATTCACAAGACCCTGTTTGGCAGCAGACTGTTAAATTGAAAGAACTGGTTGAGCTAGTGTGTGCTCTCAAGATCACCACTGCACAGATTGCATATCTCAATGTCTTAATACCAGAATATCTGGAAACGAGAAAGGAAATGTTTCCTGGGGACAAACTGAAACCGAAGCATCATTACATGCTTCACTATCCTTCACTCATTCTGAGACTTGGACCTTTAATTCGTTTGTGGTCATTGAGATTCGACAGCAAACGTATCCACTTCAAAAGAAGTGTGAGAAGAGTCAAAAAAGTAAGTTGACACACAACCGTCAGCTTCACCTTCAAGCATTTTTTTCACCAAAGCTTAAAAGCGTTGACTTGACCACATGCACTTCTCATTTGTACAGTGATGCTGTGCACAAAGCTGTTGAGTCAAGCATGCTAAATAAACCAGACTCTGGAATAATCTACTTTGCAATTTGGACAGATTGAGCTGATTTCCGTTAAAGATGATGAAGTGACCTTCCTTGTGACTCCCCACTCTTCATTGTATTTGTCTGATTATGGACTGGATGAGATTTTGCCTGCAACAATCGACATAATTTGTGTAAATGCTGAAGAGTGTCTGGATTATTATCCCTTAAATTAATATAGTTTTAGGGGAGTAAAAGTCATTACTCTCAAGCACAGCATTGTTAATCTGTAAAAAACAAACTTTTCTCTCCTCTCCTAACAGCAATGGATGCATTTTTGCAGTTTGTTGAGGATTTGTTCCCAAGCCCAACTACTTAAATTCTAGCCATAGAGGGTTTGAAAAGCCTAGGTGTGACCTACACAGGATCTAGCTGGCTTTCTGAGACCGATTGAAGCAAGAAAACTAATTGCCCAAATCCCAAGTAAGTTTTCAAATCAACGGGTGTGTGTGCATACAAATGCATATAACATGCATTCACTTGAATAGACATAACACCCCAGTCTTTTTCATTCTGTACTTTGTAGCTGTGTTCTTTACTTGTTGTACAGTATGGCAGTGTTTGTTCATGTTTCAACAGTATGGTATCAATGCCAGTTTTGTCGTTTATGCCATTTAGATGTTGCTTCCACTCAGCAAAACAGTGCAAATGTTACATCTGCTGAATACACCTCTGATGCGTCTAGTTCACCTGGTCCTGGATGCTCCACTTCACCATCAACCACTTTAACTGGAAGATGTGAGTAAAAATCTGTTCTGACATTAAACTAGCTACCAAAAATTTGAAAGCAGGACATGTAATTTGTCAGTTCTATTAATTCATACACTGCTGAGCCATTAGATTGACAACCCCCAGCTTAGAGTCAGTAGTGTGCTTTCAGTCAGTAGTGTGCTTGGTGTCAGAATGGGAAAAGCTGCCGAAGCTTGATAAAGGACCATCTGGGATGGTACGGTGCCTCGGATCTTTGGTCTCGTAAATGGCTCACCTTGTGGGTATGTGAGTTTCAAAAGTGGAGCATGGATGGCCGAACAACGAAGCATCGTCCACAGCTCACTGATTCCAGAGTGGAGCGGAGACTGTCACGCATTGTTCACAGTGACCGCAGGACCACAGTGCAACAAATCACCTGCAACTACAACAGTGCTGGGCAATGTGGTGATGATAATAATACCTTGTGATGAAGTTATTTTTTAAATTGATTTTAAATTGATAAATAAACTGGTAAATAAATAAATCAATACACATGTGGTTGCCAGAACCTTACTGTAGAAAAAAAATAAACAAATAAATAAAAATAATGGTAGCAACATTCTTCAGATTAACAGAAAAAGGTATGTTTGATACAATTAACATACCAAAGTACTTAAACCTGTTTTGTAACAACGAAGTAAAAACAAAAAAGAAACAAACTAGGAAGAAACTACGAAACATAATTATTTAAATGAAGAATGATCAAATGTAAACACAGGGAATTCTGGGGGTCGGCAGACTCTGTTCTGATCATATTAATTATGTATTGAGCGTTTGCTCGTGTTTTAATGTCCCGCCTGGGTGACTTACCTTTGTGATATATCAATACCTGGTTTGTCTTTTAATTAGGTATTGATTCTTATTTATTAAGGTGATTAATTTTGCTTTTTTTGTGTGAGTTTGCAGTAGAAAGAACTCGTTAAAGAGAAATACCCTTCATTTGATTTTCAACATATAGAAAGTGTTTGTAAAAGCAGTGCTATCTTCATAGTGCTCTTATAGTCTTTATGTTTCCATTATTACTCCACCAATAGTGGCCTCCACTTGTGTTAATGAACAGATTGTGCTGAATTACTGTCAAAAGCAATCGCCAGGCCATGGTGATCTACACTGTACAGAAATGTGCATTTCTGGTCTTATTGGGCTTTATTAATTGGTGAGTTATTGCAAATATTCTTTCATCAGTGTGTTACAACTACAGCGCTTCTAAAATGACGTTTCTTGTCTATCTGACGTCTTCCCTCCAAACACCTGCTCCAATCTGTCATGTAACGGCCCACATTTTATAATCCAGATCCCACTGAATAAAATCAAGTCTAGCCCTTTTTTAGTGGGAAATATGTCAAATAACTGATTATTTTGAGCCACACATAGAGTATCTTGAATGAGACAGCAACTGAAAGCAGCAAGACTACATAAATAAACTGTAGAAAAACGAGCAATATCGGTTCACATGCATTCACAACCATTAATGCTCATGTCTGTAACATTGAAGTTGCATGAGATAAATAAGCCACAATGTCAAAACTAATGTTGTGGCATCAAATTGGAATATGTGCGTTGATGAAGACAGGTGCGTTAATGTTTGTTAGCAGTCAGTGTGATCACAGTTGTTTTTAATTAATTTGTGAATACAATCAAACACACAATTAAGGTGCCTTCTAGTAATTCAAAGAGTAGTTCATGGCACTAGCAACAGAAGGTCATGGGTTTGATTCCCAAAGAAAAACAAGAACTGATAATTGTATATGCATATTATGGTGCTAGCAACAACAAAGTCATGGATTCGATACCCAGGGACAGAATGAATGGTAAAACTGTACAGCTTGGACTTAATCTAAGCTGCTGTCAACTGAAAAAGTCACTATATTGTACAAAAAAAGTTCCACCAGACAGTGGAAAGACTGTGATTTCCAGGTTTATTAGGAAGAGTAGTGACTGATTTGGTGGCCAAGGACATGTAAACTTATCTGGAAGCCGTTTAAGAGCAGTGAACTATATGAAATGGTCAGTGAAGATCAAATCATGAGTCTCCAGCAGTATCCTATTATCCAGAGAAAATCACCATGACAACTTTATCGTCATTGCAATTTTATATTCTACTGCTATGGAGTATAAAAAAGGAAAGTGCTCTTCAACTCCATTTAACTGTGTGTGTGTGTGTGTGTGTGTGTGTGTGTGTGTGTGTGTGTGTGTGTGTATTGCTTCCACTCAGCAAAACAGTACAAATGATTGATCTGATGAATACAGCTCTGATGCATGAGGTTCACCTGCTCCTGGATGCTCCATTTCACCTTCCAGCACTTGTGCGTAAACAGCTGATCTGACATTAAACTAGCAACATAAATTTGTGCTAGAGCCGCAGGTGCAGTTCTCAGAGCACCGAGGACCGGCTTTCGGTCAGTAGTGTTTGGAGTCTATTGTATTGGTTACAA
>NW_015554070.1:258939-268223 GCF_001515605.1 Sinocyclocheilus anshuiensis
AGTAATTTCCTTGTGGCTTGTCTAGGCGAGAGAGCGGATCTCGCCGACTCCATGTAAGCGTCATTGTCGGAAGGATGATTAGACACTGAGGATGATGGATGGCGTTGGCTGAGACTCCAGGAGCAGAAGCGCGTTCGTTCGGGCCACATACCAGCTGGCAAAAATGACCGGCCTGCCTGATGAACGCGAGGCTCATTAACCTTCCCTCACAGGCTAAACTATTTATCTCATGACATCTGTAGATAAGAGCAGAGATTTTTATGTTGCCTGCTCAATTTCACTCAAACACGCCACCGACTAAATATGGCCACAGCGGCTCATTTTCTCAGAAGACATTATGTGCTCAATCGCTAGATCAGCCTTAATATGCACTTTTCATTTTCTACACTTCTCTGTAGATCCTTCTTCTCGGAGAGCAGAATTGGAGCACTTACAGATCATTTCATGCATACAGTATGCCATATGAAATAGTCTGAAGCTTAATCGGTACCGACTGTGCCGGAGCCCATTTACTAGCTCTGCTCCAAAACCTGGAATGCATGACAAAAGATTATTAAAACATGATTTAAAATGTACTTTAAATCTTTTAATTTGACATTATTACAAAGTGCACTTTTTACAAGTCTACTTAAGTGTGTTACGAAACAGTCATAAAAGTGACTCTCTTTAAGTCACTTAGGTGACCTTTCATTTCATTAATAATATATTACCTGCAAATATTGTTTTTATAAATATGGGCTACTTTTAAGATTTACACTATACATTCAACACAGTCAAGTGTTATTCCACATTATACTGCACTACAGTAGCAAGAAAATATGCTGACATGGAATATTAATATGAAATGAAATTATTTTAACATATGAGAAGAAAAAGATCGCAGACTGACATATAAAATAACTAGTTTCTGGAAAAATAAACAGGTTATCTGTCGTTATTTAAGCAATTTCACACGAGCAAGAGTGCTTGTCCCCGAAGTTTTTATTCGTTTTCACTCACAGTCGCCACTATTATATTGTTTCTATAGAACAGTTCAATAATATATCAGTTTTGACTGAGTAACTGACATTTTAGACATGGTATTCACAGTTTCTGTCTGTTTTTGCCCCGCCAACGAAAACACGTCGCATCTCCGAACAACACACGTGACTGAATCAGTGCTTTGAGTGAATCGTTTGAATGAATGAGTCAATGAATCAGTCATAAAGACAGTCGCCACCTACTGGTGTATCAATGTAAACTGCATAAATAAAATTAAATTCAGATAGCCAGAAGAGTATTTTTATTCTGATTAGATTGTTATTGTTAGCATTGAAACCCATTGTGAGTTGAGTCTATCATGTTGTTCACGTGCTTCAAATGAATCACTTATGAGGTTCCATTTCTGTTAGGATGCGGTCTTAGCTCCCTATGTAGACAGTAGATACACAGGAAGCTCTAATGTGTTTTCAGTGGCTGATGTCCATGAAAAGCATCAAGCATTGCTGTGTTGTAAATTACAAGGTCTGATGAGAAACAGCCACATCTCTTCACGCAGGCCTGTCTGTCTCGCCACGTCTCTCCTTCTGTCATATGGACGAGTCTTCATGCTGTTTAGCAGTCCAGTGAGTAGGCAGTGTCATGGTCAGGACGCTGTGATTGAGAATAATTAGTGCTGGGTGATAGAATGAGCCCACGGGACTCGTTCCAGTACAATATATTTAATTGAACTAAATGATACAGGAGAATAAATCAGCCGGCCATGTCGAGTTGTCCAGGAAAAAAAGAGCCAGACAGAAGCTTGGCAGAGCATTCAGCTGTCAGCCGCTCATGACATGAGTGTGTGTGTGTGTGTGTGTGTGTGTTAATTGTCTCATCTTCACATCTCACCTATCCAGAAAAGATCCGCTGAGCTCTCGACCAGCGGTTTTCGTAAAGGTCACGATCCTCAGAGATGGAGACAGCAGAGCCAGAGTCAATTAAGAGGTGGATGAGCTGAATCTGAAAGGCGCACGCACGCACACACACACACACACACACACACTACAGGAAGCTCTGAATATGATGGATGAGTGTTTTTTTCAGTCACATACAGACACATTTATTTTTGTCTTCAACAATCTCTTCATGAATGCTTACTCCATGCTGAAAAGCAGTACAGAGAAGAGCTAAACTGGTTCAGCTGCCCTTATGAAAAAGAAGTGTGCTTGATTTAATTGAATGTGCACTTGTAGTGTAATTCAAGTCTTAAACGTATTTGGAATAACTGTACTTGCAGATAATATAATATTACTGAAATAAAAGGCACCTTAAGTGAATTAAAGAGAAACACTTCAATGACTGTTACTTAACACACTTAAGTAGCCTTTTAAAAAGTGCACTTTGTAATAGATGTCAAGATGTCGAAATAAAAGTTTTATTTTAAAGTACATTTTAAATCATTATGTTTCAATAATCTTTTGCCATGCATTAAAAAAGTACACTTTTTTAACATTACATTCAGTTCACACAAGTATATTCTTTTAAAGTATATTATTTCTGCTATAAGTACACTTTTAAAATTATGCTAAATGTTCATGCTGGTCCAGCCTTTGCAGTGCTATTTGTTCAGCAAGTTGACCAATGAAACCATTGTTTTGCATTTTGGTTTGCAACTATCAATTAGTTTTTACATCTTTGCATGTGATATTTTGTGTACACTTTCATGCTGTTTTTGGCTGGTCTCCCATCAGTGCTGTGCTGCTTTATGTCCAAATGATCTGCCAGCAACAATAAACAGCTTAGCCCTCGAATCTCATTTTCTCAAATCTCTCTCTTTCTTGCTTCTTCATTTTGTCTGGCTCACCTTCCTCTCTCCTCTGAACCAACTGTTCTCCTCAGATCCAGACAGCAGGTCTTCAGCCCGCTTCTGACCTCTCACACGCAACACGCTACATGCTACAAGGACACGCTAACACAAGCTGAGCAGTCTGACAGCCACATGCATGCATGCACTTATTCATAATCACAAAGCATTCACTATCACTCACTAAAGCTTAGAATCGTACCAAAAAACCTTTGATGAACACCTTTCATAATTACTTATGGTTACATATGGAAATATGGTGACTGCTGAATGTACTGACAAGCATTAATGATGAACTTAAATATACTTTAATGTCATTTCTGTTGAAACTTGTATGTCATTTGTTTAAATATTTGTAATCGTGAAGTTGCAATTTAGTTAATTTAACATATATAAACTTTAAATGTAGTATTGAACAACACTACAGTTAAAATTATAAACAAGTACTTTGCATGTGCTTTTGTATGTTAGTCAACACATCAAAATAAGTGTACTTCTTTAAAGATTAAAACACAATGATTTACAATGTACTTTAAAACTTTTAAATTGACGTTATTACAAAGTGCACTTTTTACTACTTTTATTATTTTGCTACTTTTAAGTCTACTTAATAATAATAATAACTTTTATTTATAGGCACCTTTTTACGGCACTCAAGGACACAAGTTGATAAAATACAATTAATACAAAACAAAGAAGGACTTTAGTTTTGTTGGTAGTGAGCTATAAGAAATTCTTAGTCATCCAAATGTTAGCATCCTGCAAACATTTAGTAAGTTTGAGAGGGGGGTGGGAAATATTATGTTTTGTAGATATGTACAGTTGTGTATCCTCGGCGTAAAAATTAAAATGAATACCATAAGTGAGAAAAATATGACCAAGAGGTAAAAAATAATAATAAATAAAAGTGGACCCAACACGGACCCCTGTGGAACACCGTGAGTAACTGAAATGTGCTCAGATTGAGCATTCTTAATCTGTACAAACTGTTATCTATCAGTTAATTAAGATGAGAAATACATTATTAGCCACCCCAAAACAAGCCAATCGATCTAATAATACTGAATGACTAATGGTGTCAAATGCGGCACTGATATCTAAAAGAACAAAAATAGACAGAAGGCCATCAACTGCAAGAAGAAGATTGTTTGTAATTTTAACGAGAGCTGTTTCTGAACTATCTTTAGATCTAAAGCCCGACTGAAAGTCCTCGTAGAGGTCATTACTTTGCAGAAAAGTAATTCAAATTGAGTTGCTACTGTTCTTTCAAGAATTTTTGAAATAACAGGAAAGGTTGGAAATGGGTCAATAATTATTAAAATCTTAATTAAAAATCTAAATTTAATTAAATAATTAAAATCTTTAGGATCCGTACCAATAATCATAAGAATGGGAGTAATAGAAGCCAATATTAATGATGAAGGTACAGTAGCAGTAGATCATGAAGAATTTATTATAGCTGTAATAACAGGAGAAATTGAATGGATGCAAGATTTAACTAAAACAGTGGGTAAAGGATCGAGTGAACATGTGGAGGACTTAGACTTCATAATCAATTCAGTAATATAATCTATTGAAATTAGCTCAATGTTAGCAAGATTACTTACAGAGCGACAGATTTGATTGTATCCAGTTTGATAAACACTAAACATTAAAGCAGAGTTAGGTAATTATTGATGTATAGTCAATCTTAGATCTAAAGAATTCATCAAAAGATGCACATTGAGTGGGAGAGAAGGAAACCCTATCAAAAGGCTTCAACAGTTTGTTAACAGTGCTAAACAAAGTCTTTGTATTACTCTGTCCAGTGGCAATGATATTGGCGTAAAAAGATGATTTAGCTGTATTAAGTGCAGCCTTATGAGACTAGATGTTCTGAGTACATACGTTTATACACTTCAAGACCAGTTCTCTTGCACAATCTCTCCAATCGATGACCCATGGCCTTTTGGTGACGGAACAAATGATACAGTACGAGTTTTCACAGGAGCCACAACGTCAAGTATGTGAGAAAAATTGTCATGGTAAAAATATACCAAATCAGATGTAGAAGAATTAAAACAGCACAGATTTCCAGAATGGTCAATCATTCCATGCAAATCATTAAGGTCTATACTTTTGATATTATGAAATGAAACACAGCGTTGTGGTTTGACCTTTGCTAATGGAACAGAAACATTAAAAACACAGTCTTATGATCTGAGATAGGATATTCGGTAAAAGTAAAATTAAAAGGCATGACACCAGAACAACATTCTAGTTCTAAAATATGACCTTTGTTATGTGCTGGAAAATTATAATACTGAACAAGGTTGGCACTATCCAAAACTGATTTGAAATCATGATATTGAGTACTAGTAGTATTATCATAATGAATATTAAAATCACCCAATAACAAATCAGATAACTTAGGTGTTCTATAAATCATTACAACAACTGTAGGAGTTGAACCTTTGAGTTGTACAGCCAAGACTTCAAAAGATGATGGCTCAGAAACAGAAATTGGACAGATTTTATAACTGTCGCGATAAAAAGTGCAAAGCCACCCCCTTTACAAGAGCAACAAGGTTTGCATGTGTAGGCATATCCAGATGGTGTTTGATTAAGTGGAGAAATTCATTACGCTTAAGTGTGGTAAGAAACACAGTCATGAAATATTATATTATATTATCTGGAGGTACAAGTTTAGTTTGAGGCACTTAAAGTAGATATCAAAAGGAGAACTATATGTTTAGCTTTGTGTGTGTGTGTGTGTGTGTGTGTGTGTGTTTATACTTTTGTACAGACAGAAATTTGCACACACACACACACACACACACACACACACACACACACACACACGTCCACAAACACACTGTCATCAGTGTGAGAGGAATACAAATGGTCGTCCCTGAAGCTTAAAAACCCTGATGGACCTGCACACCCTTTCCAATCTGTGTGTGTGTGTGTGTGTGTGTGTGTGTGTGTGTGTGTGTGCTCAAGGACAGCCAAAGACATTGCCTCTGGTGTAAAGAGACTGATTTCCACGCCTCAGAACAAAATGATGGAGGACTGTGGGACCGGTGTGAGGGGAGACTGAAGCTGCTCCAGTATGTCTGTTTAACTCATACCATGTGTCTCCCTTAGGCTTGCAAACTAACATAACAGTCATTTTGCTGGTAGACTATAATGACCATACTGGTTGAATTACACATTTTTGCCAGTTAGACCAGTAAACAAATATAAAAAACACAGTGTGTCAGTACTCAGAAACGCTCACCCCATATCAGTCCATACCAGTATGACTTTCTAATGTTTCATCTTCACATCTAATGTGAACCACAAAAGATGATGTTTTGGAAAAATGCCTCAGTGGAAGTTTGAGGGATTCGATGTTGTTTTTCAGATACAGCACAAACACAAGCTCCTCTCTTCAGCATGATGGAAACACAAACCACCAAAACACAAACTCTTCTGAATCTCAACAGAACAAAACTTTACACACTATCCCGTCTCTCCCTTTTCAGTTTTGCTCAAAATCACATTGAATATCAGAACATTTGTTTTTTTTTTATAAACATTCATTAAATTGCTTATTAATAAATGTTCACCTTTTGATTATTGCTGATGCCTCTAGTAATTATGTGTCTGATTTTGGGTTCATTTTAAGCCAGCCGTATAGTAATTATTAAACAATACCCAGAAGGTTGGGTTAAACATTTAATCACTGGGTCTGTCCGTATTTCACCTAGTGCTGGGTTGTATTTAACCCAGCATTTTTAGAGTATACCCTGCACTACACCACTGCATGCAAGGCATTCTGGACTTTGTACTGTACTTTGGGTTAAAGCATGTAGTTTACATACAAAACAGCAAGAAGTAAATGAAAAGAAAAGTATGAATTGGGTCACTAAGTCACTACCCATATATCCCTGTGAAAAATAAGTGTGTGACAATATGATATTAATGAAATAAAGGCCATGTACTTAAAGAGAGACTGTTTCTTAACACACTTTTAAAAAGTGCACTTTGTAATAAATTTTTACTTTAAAGTACATGTAAAATCATTATGTTTAGTAATCTTTTGTTGTGTTTAAAGAAGTACACTTATTTTGATGTGTTGACTAACATACTAAAGCACATAGGGGAGACTGAAGCTGCTCCAGTATGTCTGTTTAACTCATACCATGTGTCTCCCTTAGGCTTGCAAACTAACATAACAGTCATTTTGCTGGTAGACTATAATGACCATACTGGTTGAATTACACATTTTTGCCAGTTAGACCAGTAAACAAATATAAAAAACACAGTGTGTCAGTACTCAGAAACGCTCACCCCATATCAGTCCATACCAGTATGACTTTCTAATGTTTCATCTTCACATCTAATGTGAACCACAAAAGATGATGTTTTGGAAAAATGCCTCAGTGGAAGTTTGAGGGATTCGATGTTGTTTTTCAGATACAGCACAAACACAAGCTCCTCTCTTCAGCATGATGGAAACACAAACCACCAAAACACAAACTCTTCTGAATCTCAACAGAACAAAACTTTACACACTATCCCGTCTCTCCCTTTTCAGTTTTGCTCAAAATCACATTGAATATCAGAACATTTGTTTTTTTTTTATAAACATTCATTAAATTGCTTATTAATAAATGTTCACCTTTTGATTATTGCTGATGCCTCTAGTAATTATGTGTCTGATTTTGGGTTCATTTTAAGCCAGCCGTATAGTAATTATTAAACAATACCCAGAAGGTTGGGTTAAACATTTAATCACTGGGTCTGTCCGTATTTCACCTAGTGCTGGGTTGTATTTAACCCAGCATTTTTAGAGTATACCCTGCACTACACCACTGCATGCAAGGCATTCTGGACTTTGTACTGTACTTTGGGTTAAAGCATGTAGTTTACATACAAAACAGCAAGAAGTAAATGAAAAGAAAAGTATGAATTGGGTCACTAAGTCACTACCCATATATCCCTGTGAAAAATAAGTGTGTGACAATATGATATTAATGAAATAAAGGCCATGTACTTAAAGAGAGACTGTTTCTTAACACACTTTTAAAAAGTGCACTTTGTAATAAATTTTTACTTTAAAGTACATGTAAAATTATTATGTTTAGTAATCTTTTGTTGTGTTTAAAGAAGTACACTTATTTTGATGTGTTGACTAACATACTAAAGCACATACTTGATTATCATTTTATATTTATATTACATTTAAAGTTAATATATTTTATTATATTTTAAATGTACTAAACTGCAACTTCATTGCAAATATATTTAAACACATGACATAGTAGTTTCAATAGAAATGGCATTAAAGTATATTTTAGTTGATCATAAATGCTTGTCAGTACATTCAGCAGCAACATACTAAAGCACATACTTGATTATCATTTTATATTTATATTACATTTAAAGTTAATATATTTGATTATATTTTAAATGTACTAAACTGCAACTTCATTGCAAATATATTTAAACACATGACATAGTAGTTTGAATAGAAATGGCATTAAAGTATATTTTAGTTGATCATAAATGCTTGTCAGTACATTCAGCAGCAACTTTAACCATATTTCATAGACGATATAATTTGTCTACTTAAGTGGGTCAAAAACACTCTTAAGTTCAACTAATTGCATTTAATATACATGTAAACTATAATACATTTTCATTTAATTGTAAATAGCATGCAATTAAGAGTCTGAAAACATTACATTCAGTTCACACTTAAGGCTATTCTTTTTAAAGTATTATTACTCCCATCTTTTTAAAAGTATGCTAAAGTGCACTTCTATACACAAGGGTATTTGTTATTCAGTGACAGCACTTGCTGGACCAAACATCCCAATTTCAGTTGTTCCCCATGGACGATTGTGTCCTTTTTACTGTTTTAATGCTCATTTTATTTTAAATGCATGTCTCTCAGAGCTGCTGTCTGTCCTCATTCTCACGCCGCAGACACTGGTTTGCTTCACAGTGTAATTCTGTCTGCTTGAGATAAAGACGTTTTGGGAAGCCGTGAAAGCTGTGCATGCACATCGGGTCTGTGTTTGTGAGTAGAGGACAGAGGAAGCAGTGAATGTTGAGCTCTATGAAGCTATACGCAGGATCTAATACTGTGATTAAACAGCAGAATGCGGGAGACTGAAGCGGACAGCGGGTGCAGGAAAGGTCCAACGTCCCGTTTCCACAATATTACCTGTCTGGGGAGGAAAGTAAACCTGCCAGAGCCTTACAGCCTCATTCAAACCCTCCATATAAACCAAGCAGACCTCCACACTGCAGAGAATCAATACGCCTGCAGTCCGTTTCAAAGCAGACACTCAAGGATGTTTCGTTTAACTGCGCCGGAGCTTTGAGAAACAAAAGAGTGTGAGCTACTGATTCACATGGATGGCTGTGTGTGTGTGTGTGTGTGTGTGTGTGTGTGTGTGTGTGTGTGTGTGTGTGTGTGTGTGCGTGT
>NW_015554070.1:268558-268777 GCF_001515605.1 Sinocyclocheilus anshuiensis
CACACACACACACACACACACACACACACACAATTCAGAAGTTTGGGATCAGTAAGATGTTTTTAAGAAGTGTCTGCTCATCAAGGCTGAATTGATTTGATCAAAAATACAGAAAAAAAGAAATATTGTGAAATATTATTCCAATGTAAAATAGCTGTTTTCTATGTGAATATATATTAAACTGTAATTTATTTCTGTGATCAAAGCTGTATTTTCAGC
>NW_015554070.1:268815-271908 GCF_001515605.1 Sinocyclocheilus anshuiensis
TTTCTGATTATTATCAATGTTGAAAACAGTTGTGCTATTATATTTATATTATAGTTGTGCTAATATTTTTTTGGAACCTGTGATACATTTTTCAGAATACTTGAGTAAAAGGAGATTTTTGATAGAGTTTTTACTATCACTTTAAAAAAAAAAAATCAATTTAGCATATCCTTGCTGAATAAAAGTATTAATTTCTTTCAAACAAATACAAATAAATAAAAGTACTGACCTCAGACTTTTAAACGGTAGTGTATATTGTTACAAAAGATTTCTATTTTGAAGAAATTCTGTTCTTTTTAACCCTTACATTCTCAGAATGGATTTTCATAAGATTTTGAATGTTTGGGCAAATCAATAAAATCTATAGCAAATAATGGAAAAATAAATGATTAAGTAGTGAAAAAAGTTTCCAAGACAGCTTTAATTTGACCATCAGCTGAAATCTATTTGAGTTGTTTCTCTATATATGAATGAATCTGAGCAAGGCCTCTGTACTTTAGAGTATATGCCACTATCTGTTTATTTTGCAGTGATTAAAAGCATGTTGTATGTTTATACAAACATGCACTCAACGCTGTTTTAAGCTCTGCACGTTAATGAGAATCTACAGCCTCACTCCACATTGTCATTCCCGTCAGCAGCTGTTTCTCTCCACGAGCCGCAGCAGCAGGTAAGCAGCCGCTTTAAGCAGGTCAACAGCACAATCGATGGGTGAGCGCAACAGTCCAGCGCTCTCTAAACTGTCTTAACCACGTCTTCCCTCCAGAGAGAGGAGACCTTCACAGCCGCAGTGAAAGCCGTAGGCCTCCGCATCCTCCAGTCTCTCCCTCAGGACGGAACAATGTCACAAACTCTGGCATTTTTATAATCAATTTAGAGTCTGGGCTGTGAGAGCTGCCGGCTTCTCGTGCTGCTAATCCCAAAGTGACTTTTAAGACTGCACTGCGAAGAGGATAATCAATTTTATACAGCCGTCCACTCGAGTCCTCAGAACGACACGGGAGGAGATTGAAGAGCACAGTGAACAATACACAGTGATGGAAAGACATAGCTGCTCTTTAGTATGCATGCTGGTGCGCTGCAGTGTTAGTTTTGACAGCAAATTTAGATTTAGTTTTTTTACTAAAATGCCATTTAGTTTTAGTCATATTTTAGTCATTTGAATTGTTTTTAGTTTTAGTCTAGTTTTAGTCGACTAAATATCATAAGATTTTAGTCGACTAAATCTACAGTAAATTTAGTCGGCTGCAATCTAATGGGTTTAGATACAGTGCATTTATTACTGTAAGCATTTCTCTAAAACTCATTATATAGGTTTGATATTAAGGTTTTATCATGATAGACACCGATTTAACTGCGGTGACACACAACATGCCTTTATGTTAAAATGAAATAAAACCACTTCTCAAAAAGAACAAGAACATTATCTTTTTTTAATGAAATACCAATGGTTATATAGGCTAATTATGCATTCTTTATAGCAACTTGTTTACCATATTCTTCATTCTTTCAACCAGACATATTTATTTCTATAAATAAATTTAGATTAATCTTTAGGGCTACTAAAGTTTTTCAGTCAAGAGCAACACGTTCTCCCTACTGTGTACGTTCACTTAAGACGTTATCAACTGTGTTTACGTGAATACTCGTCAAAACGGACAATTCGACATAATTTTGTGTGTGATTCTCCATTCATGCGACGCGAAAGAGTGCTCACGCGCTGTGAGAGGCGCTTTCTGTGTGTGTGTGCGCTTCAGTGTCTGCGCTCAGAAAACCGGACCGAATTGAGTTAACACTGGTGCTCTGGTTACCACATTTTACTAACCAACAATACTCGTCAAAACGGACAATTCGACATAATTTTGTGTGTGATTCTCCATTCATGCGACGCGAAAGAGTGCTCATGCGCTGTGAGAGGCGCTTTCTGTGTGTGTGTGCGCTTCAGTGTCTGCGCTCAGAAAACCGGACCGAATTGAGTTAACACTGGTGCTCTGGTTACCACATTTTACTAACCAACATTGGTCAGCATCACCTCAGGAGCATCATACATCTATTTCACAACATCTGAGATATTTCTGAGAAGTTATTGGCGGCAGTGTGATATTGCTTTGCACTACAGCTCAATCACACACACATCAGACTCGTATTACATGAGTGTTGTAAAAATGCAAGGCAAGTTTTTACAGAGCTTTATTTATATATTTTAGTTTTCAAACTTTGCAATTTAAAATAAACTTTTAAATGTCTGCTCACTAGTCCCATTGAAACACAATTTAAGATAACACTTTATTTTATAGTGTCCTTATTACAAGTTACATGTACTTACTGTAGTATAGCAGTAAATTATGCATAATTACATGCAACTAAACCAAACCCTAATCACTTAAATGTATAATTACACTGTAACAAGTTCACCATAAAATTGCAAAATTGACACTTTAGTAATTATGGTGCTACTAATTAAGTGAAAAAAAAGCAGATGCAAATGTTTTAAAAAATACATATCCACCTTATTTTTCCCGTAAGAGCGGGAAATTTATAAATTATATACATTATTTTAATGTATTATCTTAAACAGTTTAACCGTTTACTGCACGTTGTTATTGTTCTCGTTATTCCCCGACAGCGGCTAATGAACCGGAAGTCTCGCACATTCACAGAAAACAGCTCACCTGTTGAAAAATAAGGTGGATTATATGCACCAATAAAATGTACCAATTTAATAGTGTCACGATGCACACACACGAGGAACGAGGAGACGCTGGAGATACTTTTACCAAGACTTTATTTTCAGGAACCAAGGGAGACGAACTCAGGAAGACGTTTAACAGCGGACAGAGAACTTGGGACTGGGAACACTATTTATACACACAGGAGGAGGGGATGACGAGACACACCTGGGAGCAATGAAACACTAATCAGGGGAGGAACAGGAAACTAACCAAATAAGGGCATGGGAAGGCACATGGGAGCAGGACACACACAAAACATGGAACAGAGTCTGACATAACGCCCCCCTCCGGAAGGCGTGTCCTCACGCCATATAACATCCAATGGGGAGGGGGGGTGGGCACTCTGGAGGTCCCTCAGGAC
>NW_015554070.1:272074-274450 GCF_001515605.1 Sinocyclocheilus anshuiensis
TGGCCCCGAGCCAGAACAGCTGATTGAGGACGGCGTCTTCTAATGCCGTCACCTCCGCGAGCTTGCAAGCTTGGAACCAGGAAACAAAAACTTTGAAAAAGGCGGAAAGAACAAAAACGAGGAGAAGGGGCGCCGCTTACTTTTGTTTGGGTCCGCTGTTCTGTCACGATGCACACACACGAGGAACGAGGAGATGCTGGAGAATACTTTTACCAAGACTTTATTTTCAGGAACCAAGGGAGACGAACTCAGGAAGACGTTTAACAGCGGACAGAGAACTTGGGACTGGGAACACTATTTATACACACAGGAGGAGGGGATGACGAGACACACCTGGGAGCAATGAAACACTAATCAGGGGAGGAACAGGAAACTAACCAAATAAGGGCATGGGAAGGCACATGGGGAGCAGGACAAACACAAAACATGGAACAGAGTCTGACAAATAGTAGTAGTAAAACAATTTATTACCAGTTAATATCTAATTTCTAATAAATCGGTTGAATGAATGATTCAGTGATTCACTCATAAAGACAATCACTTGTCGCCAGCACTGAACAGCCAGTCTGGAACGCTGTTATATAGAAAACATATTAATATTTGTGTCCTTGTGCCACTGTCAGCCAAACCATGACATCATGGAGGCCTATAATATCTGGAGAAAGCTATTTGTTATTTCAGTGGCAGCTGGCGCAGGACCAAAGTGCACAGTTTGAAACCTGCCATATTTGCCAATATCATGTGACTAATCAATCTGGTTTAGTTTGAGCCAGTCTGAGGATTATGTCTGAAATAAATGAGTTTTACAGCAAGAAGGCCAGGCTCTGAGACACCAGTTATCAAGTTATTATAAAACACAGACTTGACATTCATTAATTCAATCAATCAATAATGGGACAGAATGGGGGTTTCTCATCAAAGAAACAATGCTTTTGGAGTTATGGCTCATTAGGCGTTTATTGATCAGTCAGGGCTGGCTTTATTACACCAAAGAAATGGTTTTTGTATGTGTCTGATGATGTCATGCCTAAAGCATCTGTGCCAATAGTTTAGCGTCGAATCTTTCTCACAGTATAGTGTATAAGCTCATAAATGTGCCACTGCAATATTTCCAATTAACTAAAATCAAGGCAACAGGATTCTAATCTGACCTGAAAGGCCATTCGTGAGCATTACTCATCTGACATGATGTCGTTATCACAGGCAGCAGCTGATCGCAGCACTTCTCTGGTCTTACATTCACTTCACGTGTTTCCTTCGTCATAATAAACGGGGTTGCTTTTAGAGTATTAATCTGTTTCAGCAAGCAGCTGGAGAGGAAAGAACCACACTGGCTCAACCAACAGCGTTAAAAAAAATGGAACTTGTTTGACTTTAGTCAGTATTTCTGCAGTTCTGTTTGGTGCCACTAGTTGCCGCAGAAAACTACGAATAATGAAACTGATGAACACAAATGTTAAAGGAATAGATCACCCAAAAATGAAAATGTTGCTCATCCTCAGGCCATCCAAGATTGGGATCCAAGACTAAGATTAGGATCAAATGCTTTTTATTGGGGGTCGGGGGCCTCCGAATGTCTACAACCGGCCCTGCATCCGGGGCTGCTGGAAAAAGATAAAGAAATTTCTGAGCAGTGCATTTATTCTTCAACTTATTCTAAAGGTGTGTGTGACTAGAACTTACTATTCATTTCCCTCAAAGTCTCAGGTGTGCTTTGTTTGAGTAAATAAGCATCGCATCTCTGCTCTAACTCTATTACCATATGAAATATAAAGCAGGGATGCACAACCTCTGAACGCTCATATACAGGCGTATATATAAAGGTCATCCATGACTCCTGTTGTCATTTTTATCTGTGGTGCAGAGCTACCAAACATTTAATTTCATTTTCAGCTTCAGCATCTTTTGATGGACAGATGATGGTGTCTTGGAGAAGATGAGTGTTATTTTTAAACAGGTAAGCTGCCTTAACAAAAATACTAACCCCTTTGTATGCTATAATATGAATAAAGATGCTATCTATCTATCTATCATCTATCTATCTATCTATCTATCGATCGATCTATCTATCTATCTATCTATCTATCTATCTATCTATCTATCTATCTATCTATCTATCTATCTATCTATCTATCTATCTATCTATCTATCTATCTATCTATCTATCTATCTATCTATCTATCTATCTATCTGTCTTCTATCTATCTATCTATCTATCTATCTATCTATCGTAACGGGGTGAAGAATCACACGACAAGTAATCTCAATCAATACCCCGGAGGGTGGATTTATTCGGGTGATGGGTAATAGTGAGAAAGGTCCAGGTAGGTGCTCCGGTGCCGTGAGTGCTCTCTTCCGTCTTCCCAGTGCAGAGGG
>NW_015554070.1:274724-280534 GCF_001515605.1 Sinocyclocheilus anshuiensis
ATATACCGGGCCCTTCCCAGCCGGTCCAACAGTTCATCCACTCAAGGCATGGGGTATCCGTCGAACTCGGATTCCTCGTTGAGGCGACGGAAGTCGTTGCAGAAACGGAGGGTGCCGTCCTGCTTCGGAACCATCACGATTGGGCTTGACCACGGGCTGCGTGATGGTTCTATCACCCCCAACTTCAGCATTTGTTGGATCTCTTCCTCTATAGCTCGCCGACGACTACTAAAACTGTACTCTTTACAGGCAAATTATTGTACACAAATCAAATTAATCTAAAACACAAATTTCACGAATGCACACAATAATAGCGTGCATACGCCGTCAGAAATCAGTGCATGTTTCAATTTTTAAGAAAAGCATTTTTATTACTTTTTTTTTCTGCCAAAACACCAGCTCCAGCACTATCCTCAGCATCCTGAGCTGCAAAGCTTCCCGATGCGCGAGTTCAGCGCGCGCAATGACAACATGTTTGTGATTGAATCCTTTCTTTCTTATGTGTTTCCAGTGTCAGAGTGCACCGATAGGTGGCAGTGGATATCTCAGGTAGAAATTCCCAATATATCCCAGCAGCCGACCAGCGACTAACCACAGCTGACAACCAGAGACGCACACTGTCACACACACACACACACACACACACACACACACACGGAGAGAGCGCAGGAGTCTCGCGCAGAGTTTCACCAAACAGAAAGTGCTAGAGTCGGGGAACGGGCACTTCACGCCGCCGGAGCCGGAGACACAGCAGTCGGACGGGGACTCGTACGGATACATCTCGTATCGGAGTTGTGAGCAATGCGCTGGCAGCATGGCCAGATGGTTTAAGGAGCACCTGGGTTTCAAAACCACCAAAGCCCCGCCACCGGCGCCTCCTAAACCGGACTACCGACACTTCCACACCGCCGTCTCCAGCACTCCGGCGTTCCACCTCCAGCAGCAGACGGGCACCGGGTTAATGTCCGCGCAGCCCGACATCCTCACCGCCTACAAACTCCAGAAGGAGCTGGACTTCGAGGATCCGTACACGCCGGGCGGAACCGTGCCCTTCTCCACCGGACTGAGTTCCGCGGGCTCGCCGGACGTCAAGTACGTGTCTCCGAAGCACCGGCTCATAAAGGTGGAGACGGTCGAGCGCAGCGGCTCGAGCTCGGGCAGCAGTAGCGGGGCGACCGCGGTCAAATCCCCCAGCTCTCCACCCGTCGAGCCCGAGAACGGCAAGCAGGAGAAGGTAAGAGCGAAGCCTGCACACTCACCTCCACAGGTAGGCTCCATACGGCGCAGAACGGGACACGGAGCATCACTCAGTCTACTCAGTGTTATATAAAATCTGAAAATATATTTCGATTTTTACTAACTTTTTTTCAATGATTTTGAATATTTTTTAAAATGTAGTAAATCAGTTCTATATTTATTTTGAAAATATTTTTTTTGTTCATATTAAATAGTGCATTTAGTAAAAAAATTTTTTTGTTAAATTTAGTATAGACAAGTAAAAATAAATATACAAATATAAATATAAAAATGTGTGTTTTTGTATATATATATATAAACATTCACGGGTAGTGTCATCACAGTGTGAAAATATTTGACAATAACAGGGTTTACACATTCTGGCATACTTTGTGAGGGTAAAGGCCATGCTTTAGCACAGAAGGTCTGCGTCAGAACCGGTAAGACGAGTTGTTTTATGTGCTCCACAACGGTTACGAGCAGGGAGGACGCTGTTACCGACATCCAGAAACACAATCCGTGGGTCTGAGTTTGGGTTTGACTGCTGTTAACATCCATAAACGTCTCTGAGCTGCTTGAGAATCCACATCCGCAGAGGTCTTACATGGCTTTGGGTTATTCTTGATATTTTAGGAATTGTAGAGTGCCCATATGTTATATTGGTTTCCATATATTTTTTGGGGTGGAAATGAAAATGGATCGTTAGACCTTTATTATCCAGAAGATTGTTGCTCCAGAAGGTGGCTGTGTTTTAGATTCATCCAACACATGAGAGTCAAACCATGCAGGATGAAAATATGCAGAGGTCAACAGTAATGGTGACCTTTGACATCCAGTGAAAGTCAGTCATTTGCCCTAAAATCTTATTGACCATTTTTTAACGTTTTGCACTGCTTAGTATTGATACATTTTATGGTGTGATCAGTGAAAATGTTGGTAGGTGGAGTGAAAATCTGAATGCATGCACACGTGCTTGGATGCCGTGTTGAGTTCATTTGTGTAGTGTTTATTTTAGTATTTACGTGAGTGATCACAAATGTATAGCTCGTTCAGAATACTTCCTCCGCGCTTCATACCTGCCACACCTTGTCCTGCGAGGTGCGGCCTGTGCGCTCTCCGTACGCTCTCAGGTTAGTGATATGATGCAAGTGGAGACGGCATGCTTCAAACAGTGCTGTCATATAGTGCACACGCACCCGCAGGTGTCCCAACTATCTGGTTATCTTCAGTTAGGGTGCATACTAACTACAGGCTGGTGACTGACACGCTGTTGTCGCTGTCATTCTCGTTCTAGCCGAGCTGATCAACACTTCAGGCCTTCACAGGCATCATGCTCGTGGACTGCCTGTCAAAGCCAGACAACATGCAACTGACTCATCAATCCTGGTAAATACCGCAGCTTCTGCGCTGTCTAATTAAAAGAGTTCAGCTGCAGTCGCTCAGAGAGTGTTGTTTGTGCTGGTCTGCGCTCTTATCAAATGCTGTTTGTCCCGATTGCTGAATTGCAAGGTTGTTGAAGGAAAAGTTACTGCATAAGATCATATGGGAAAGCACAGGTGTGTGTGTGTGTGTGTGTGTGTGTGTGTGTGTGTGTCTATGGGTTAGGACACTAACCATCTGCTTCCATTGATGGCCATTCAAAAGTAGCTGTGTGTTCAACGTACAGTGTTTGCTACATATTGTTTCTGAAAGAAGTCTCTTCTGATCACCAGGGCTGCATTTATTTGATCAGAAATACATAAAAATTGTGAAATATTATTACAATTTCAAACAGCTGTTTTCTATGTGAATATATAGTAAAATGTAATTTATTTCTGTGATCAAAGCTGTATTTTCAGCATCATTACTCCAGTCTTCAGTGTCACATGATCTTCAGAAATCATTCTAATATGCTGATTTGCTGCTCAAGAAACTGCAGTGACCCTAAAAATTAAAAAGCAATAGTTCACCCCAAAATTAATTTACTCACCATCAGGCCATCCAAAATGTAGGTGACTTTTTTCTTCAGTAACAGTGAAGAAGGTTTTTAGCTGAAACTGTGGTCCATGGTGATTCATAAAATGCAAGTCAATGGCTACCGTCACTTTGACAGTCAAAAAAAGCATAACGCAGGACACCAAATGAATCCCTGTGGCTCCTGATGATATTTTGAGGTCTTATGAAGCGAAACGATCAGTCTGTGCAAGAAACAACATTATTTACAGCATTATTACTGTAATCCAGAGCTTCAGATAAAAGGGGAGATCTGATTATTTTCCTCGAACTGGTTCTTTCAGACAGTTCGTTTCAATGAACTGATTCAAATAACCGACTCACTAGTTAATTTGCATGATCACACAATGACATAACGTATGCACAATTATATTATTAAAGCAGCCAATAATGATGTAAATCATGGATGTTTTACGTGTATAAAGAATATAAAGTGAATAAACTAGTCTTCATCAGCTCACCTTTTTACATAAACAATGAGAAACCATAAAAACGTTCATTTGGCCCTTCATTCATGCTCTCGGTTCATGCATGCGCAGATCAGCGGCTCATCTGTGTTCAGTCCGAGTCGAACTGTTTCCTCAGTTCAGATGATTGTTGGAGGAACTAGAGCACTGAATCAGTTCATTCATCATAGAATCAGATACGCCGGTGTTTCGGCTCATTTCCAGTCGGAGTGACTGTCAGGCGTCTGAAAGTGAGCTTTGATTGAGGAACTTGTAGATCTGTGCTGCTTGAGCCACGAATTGATTCAGACGATTCAACTAGTTCAACAGTTCAAAAAGAAACGGTTCAAAAGAATGATTCGTTCATGAACCGGGCTTTCACAACGGACCGTTTGCCTGAGGCTCTGGATTACAGTAATAATGCTCTAAACAATGTTCAGTTTCTTGCACAGACTGAGCGTTTCGCTTCATAAGACCTCAATATATCATCAGAAGCCACGTGGATTCATTTGGTGTCCTGCGTTATGCTTTTTTTGACTGTCAAAGTGACGGTAGCCATTGACTTGCATTTTGTGAATCACCAAGGACCACATTTTCAGCTAAAAACCTTCTTCACTGTTCTACTGTAGAAAAAAGTCACCTACATCTTGGATGAGTAAATTAACGGCAAATCTTCATTTTTGGGTGAACTGTCCCTTTAACTAGCTATTAACAGAGTTTATAGAGCCGTGCTGTGTTAGAAACACTAAACTGTGAGCAGAAGCATTGTCATATTTTGTGAACGCAGGCATCAAAGATTCGTTATCCGTGTGTGAAGCGCTTAGACGCGTTATCGTTATGCTCTGTCCATCGCAGTGCTTCTGCTCGCTCATACTGAATGGTGTTTATCGACTGCTGAGGCTGAAACACAAGTATCCTGCTAGTGCTTTGAAAAGGCCAGCTAATGTCTTAATTACTTGACAAGTGGATGATAATTATGGAAATGCTTTCCTAATGCTCGGAATGCCAATATCTGTGTCAAGCGTTTTGCTCTATCTTGATTTTGAAACAACAGCAGTGTTCAGTCAATTGCTTCAGTTTGTTGAGCATCGAGTGAAATATTTAGTCAGATTTAATCTATATAATTGACGTTTCAGATGCATTCAGTTCCTTTTTAAGGGTAGTTTTTGCCATTGCAATGCTCAAACCCTTCACATTCATGTTTGTAGAAATGACTGTGTTTGTGCTGTTGGTACTAACCTAGAATTCAGTACTTTACCAGCTTTAGAGTTTTAAACTAATAATTAACATTATAGCATTCTATTTACATTGTACAGACTTTGTTGTGTTTAATTTAGTGTTGTCAGAAGTATCAGCACTTTGGTACCACGTCTGCAATGTAAAGATGTAACGGTGTCTGCTCAGCGTTTGAACATAATGGCCAATCCGAGGCATTTAAAGCAATAGTTCACCCAAAAATTATCATTCTGTCATTATTTACCTTCCCTCACGTTGTTCCAAACTTGTATGAGTTTCTTTTTTCTGCTGAACACAAAAGAAGATATTTTGAAGAATGTTGGTGACCAAACAGCTGCTGGTAGCCACTGACTTCCATAGTATTTTTTTCCCATATTATAGAAGTCAATGAGTTTCATCAACTACTTGGTTACCGATATTCTTCAAAATATCTTCTTTTCACTTGATATTTTAAAACAGTGTTTACGTCTACATACAGTTTTAAAGTATTATTTACTTAAAATTTACTTACCATGATTATTAATAAACTCATGGTTAAATAAAATCCTTTAAATTGCTCAAACATTTTTTTTTCTGTTTTCTTTTTTCTACTGAAATTGTTGCAGAGAGCCGTGAAATGTTACTGTAGTGACACCGACTACTGAGATTTTGGTATTGCGACAACACGGATTTATTTATTATAATTAAAACATAAATAATTAAATCTTTTTTTTGCCAGTATGGTAAGCAGACCGGCTGATAGCATTAGCTTATGATTTCTTTGCTGCTCTTGTGTTTTTGTTGTTGTGATTAGACCTTCTCAGCTGAGAGCGTTTGTAAGATGATCAATTATCATTTTAAAGTAGTGTTAATGAACAACACCCTCAAAGCACACACACACGCACACACACACACACACAC
>NW_015554070.1:280544-284959 GCF_001515605.1 Sinocyclocheilus anshuiensis
ACACTCACACACACACACACACACACACACACACACACACACACAGAAATATGTGTTAAATGAATAGTTGAAGGACTCGTGAAAGTGAATTACTGAAAGCCTGCAGTGACCTTGCAGAACGGAGGGGTTCATAGTTGTTTTTCTCTAAACTAACTTTAGTTTTTATATGTTTACAGTACTGTACTCTAGGTAAGCCATGCCTGTTTTCTGAGAGCGTTTGAATGTTTCTCAGAGGTTTTCTAGTTGTGTAGAAGTAAACTCTGAGTCTGAATTACTGGAGTATTGATGCAGGGTTAAAGACGCCGTACAGACCAGATTCTTCTGTGTGAGATCAAGATTCAAACCGGTTTATTGCACTCTGCACATGGATAAATGGATCAATTCTTGCCTAGAATTGTTTTAGAGGTTTAGTTGCCTCTGTCTGTCTGCACTGAACTCATTTCCTCGCTCTCAGAGGGAACTGTGCTCGACTTTCCTCACTCATAATGCTAGTTTAATGATTCCTTATCCACAAACTTTTATACAAAACTGTATTTTAAAGGCATAGTTCACCCTAAAATGAAGATTGTCATCATTTACTCACCCTCAAGTTGTTTCGCCCTTGAGTCTGAACACAAAAGAAGATATTTTGAAGAATGTTGGGGACCAACTATACTATACTATCAAAGTGTTTTTTGGGTGAAATATCCCTTTAGAAACAGTTAAATTCATTTGAACCAACTTCATTCATATTGTCAGTGAACTAGCATCAATTTATTCATACGCATCTCATATTCATACGTTAGGACGCACCTGATTTAATTCGTTTTTTTATGATCTTAAAAACTTTCTGTTTGTGCCAAATTCTTAAAATTGGTTTTGTAGGCAAGTATAAATTGCACTTCCATTGTATTTTGGAAAATAGTATAATAATAAAAAATACATAGAGTCTGAATTTTTGTATCTTTTTGGATCAATTCCATGTTAAAAAAGCACTTGGTTTAGAGAAATAGAAGATGAAGTGCCTGTAGTGAATGAGTTGTCTGTTTGAAATGGACAGCTGAAACTGAGGAGCATTGGCTTACATCACTATAACCAGCACACAGTGAGGACAGACGAGACTCTTTATTGTGTTGAGTGCGGTTGAGTTGAGTTGGAAGTGTCACTATGGTAACCGTGTGTGGGGGGGGTGTATGTATGTTGTTTAGCGTGTGCGTGTGTGCAGATATGTGAGCTGTTGCTTTACCTGAATGGCTGAAGAAGGCTTGACCTCCGTGTTGCAGGCATGCGTGTCTCTATTGAGTCTGCCGTCACTCCCACACGCTTTCATTAGACACGGCACAGAATCATCAGCGTCGAGAGACTTTATACGAAGCTGATCTGTGAGATATGACGGTTTTAAGGCAGCTCTTCGTTGTCAATGTCCGTCAATCCGTCAATGTGATTCTGGCTTTGCAAAGACGCTTCTGAAGGATCTGTGTCAGGTTAAGACGACATCTGACAAGACTGCAAACCTCACATCTTAGACTTCAGCATCTTTTTGGTGTTTGACAGAAAATCCTTCTTCTCTTTTCTGAAATCATCAGTATGTTTACGTCACATTCAGGTGCTTTGTAGCAGGGTTATACTTATTATAGCTACATAAAACTGAAACTCAGATTAAACCATTAACAAGAATTTTTATAACTTTATCATTAAAAATAATTTTCAAACAAAATAACGTTACCTGAAACAAAATAAAAAGAAACCTTAAAATATATAATATAATGTAATATAATATATAATATATAATATAATATAATATAATATATATATTTAATTTTTTATTTATGTAATTAATTTTTTTTTTCAGTTTTAAAAAATGTGTGTTTCTGACATTTTATTAGTTTGCTTTTTAATATAATTAAAACAAATTAATAAATTAATAATTAAACAAAACTAATAAAAATTGTGACAAAACAAAATTAATAAAACTTTAAAATTAAATAAAATAAAAAACTGAATACAATTATATTTTTCTAATAGTATTTAAGTTTTCATTTTTAGTACATGACTACATGAAAATGAGATGTTGTATTAGCAACTAGCTGTTTTGATTTATTTTATTCTATTTCTATTGAGATTTTATTTTATATGATATTATTTCAGTTCATGTTTATTTTATTTCAAGTAATGGCTTTAGTTTTGGTTTACAGTAATGATCCTGGTTTAGTCCGAGTCAGAGCAGTGCCTCGAGCTCTGGAGTCCGAGTGCTTTTGCTCCAGGATTGAGGAAGTGCTCTCTTCCTGACAGGAAGTGTTTACGGCTCCCTGACAATCCCTTCTGACTGAGCAAGTCCGATCCTGCCCCTTGAAATAGACAGGGAGTGGTTAACACGCCTCTCCAGCATCTCAGCGCCGGTCGCTCGCAGCGAAAGCTTCCTCTGACTCAAAATCGATGCCCTGTAAATGGTGTTTTTCCCATGATCCTCCTCGGTGCTGGATGTGAGTTGTGTGTGGACTGTGGATGTGGGTCTCCACCCGTCGCCCTGCTCTGGAGTTTCTCTGAGGCCACGCTGTTTCTGCCTGTAATCAAGAGATCTGCTTTCCTGCATCAAATACAACAACTACTGAGCTGCAGCTGACCAGAGGAACAACTGACTGAATCTCATGCATGTTATATTTCACCCCAAATTCAAAAATATGAGAATTTATATTTTGCATGAATGTTTTTTTTTAGACTTTTTTTGTTTTTGTTTTATGCAATAATGTTAAGTGTACAAGTGTATAGAGCACTATATATTTTGAAATATCTGCATGCATTATAAATATGCACTTTTTTTTATATTTCAGTAATTTTTTTTTACAAGTAATTGATAGTTTCAGTTAACAATAATAACCCTGGTTTAATCAAACTATTAAAAAAAAATGTTAAATTTTTTTTTTATGCAATATTTTTTATATTTAAATGTATTTTTGTGCATTACATTACTAAAAACTGACAATAATAGAATAAATAAATAATATTATATAATGCAATCTTAATCGTCCTAAAAGTAGGGTCTGTGCTCTTTATGAAAAACATCATTTCTCTCTCTTTTTATTTTTTGATTTTGGGTTAAAAAAAAGAATCCTGACGTTTCTTGAATTTTCACCAGTGCACACAGATCCAAAAATATTCTTTTACAACTGATGCTCAAATAAGTGTGCACTGCTCAATATATCCTGAAATATCTGCATGCATTATAAAAATGAAAACATAAAAATGTCTTCTCCCTGCATCTGCCTCCATATTTCCCTCCAAAATTCCAACTCAAATCTGTTGGGAACAGAACAAGAGCTGAGGGGAAATTGTGTTTCGTCAAGCGTGTCCTCTAGTGTTTAATCTGGAATATCTGCACTGTATTAAAAGCGAGTCGCGTCCGGTCGAGTCTCTGGCTGAGCGGATGATGCTTCAGTTCATGACATAAGCAGCAGAGCTGAGGATAGATGGAGCGTCCAGACTAAATGAGAAGAACTTGCTGAATCTCTTCTGATGTGCAGCTTCAGCTCCGTCATGCTTTATAATGATGCTGAGAGCAGATCACGGCTGCTTCTGCTTCTTCTGTGCTCCGCACCAGTCTGAGATCAATGACTCCTGACACACGGTCAATGGCTCCGGTAACAACTTCTGCAAGTGACAAAAAAAAACAAATCACTTTTGCTGGCAAGCTGTGTGAAATCCAGGGCACTTTTATGAAATGTGTGTGAAGAGAGTTTCAGTGACTGAGAAGAGAACATTCATTGATAATTCATGCAAATACTTGCTTTTATATATATATATATATATATATATTTTTTTTAATAAATCCCATCAATCTTGAATGTGCACAGTGCTGTATAAAATATAGCATTAATGTCCTCTTAATATTCTGTACTCATTTTATACATGGTCATACTATTACATATAATTATTTTAATAATTAGTATGGAAGCAATCGGTCTTAATATATGGATGTGAATGCGAGTGTAATGCATTTCTCATAACTGCTTGTCTCCAAATGCGTTCTTAATATTTTATTAATATTACTAACACTTAACTATTAATACTTACACTTACGTATGGTTATTAATGATCACAGTATTTAAAATAATTGTAAATAATTATAGTGAGAGTTCTGCAAATGACAGTCAAATGCGTCGACTCTTTGATGAATAGCTTTGGATAAAAGCATCTGCTAAAAACATGAATGTAGAAGTAAGTGTTTTTTTGGAAAAAGTCTCTTATGCTCACCAAGACTGCATTTATTACACTTATTCATCAAGGATGCATTAAACTGATCAAAAGTGACAGTAAAGACATTTATGTATAATGTTACAAAATATTTCTATTTCAGATAAATGATGCTCTTTTGAACTTTCTATTCATCTGTGAATCCTGAAAAATAAAATGCATCACGGTTTCCACAAAAATATTGT
>NW_015554070.1:286457-291294 GCF_001515605.1 Sinocyclocheilus anshuiensis
CTGTCGTGACCTCGGTTGTGATGGACGGATCATATCAGTCAAAGGCACACGTCAGCATGTATTCCTGTGACGTTCCTTTAGCTCTTGCTGGATGTTTGTCTGAGTGATTCTCTCTCGTCTCGTCTCTGTTCACACTGAAGGAGCTCTTGCTGGAGAACCTGGAGTGTGTGGAAATAATGAATGGATGCACACGCTTCTGAAGGCTCGTATGCATCTGGCCGATCGATATCCAGTCGGCTTTGCAGTTTTATAGTCTGTAGATTATGCTTCAAATCTTCTGAGGGGTTTGAAATGATCTGTGTTTTATTCAAATGCTTTTTGGCCATCAGATCTTTCCAGTGTGTGGATGCCACACCTTTGTGTCTTTGTCAGACTTTCTGTGGCGTAGCTTCACAAACTCAAAAGCGTCAGCGTCTGCGTCTCACTATACGAGACATGAACACATGAACTTCAGCACTTCACACAAAACTACCGTCAAACACACTGAAACTCACAGATCTTCAACACTAACCCACACAATAAAAGCTCAGTTTAATATGAAGGAATTATGACATATATATTACTACCAAATTTACTTCTCAAGGTTGTAGCAATAATATTATTTATAAGGAATATCAAGCAACCAAGATATTTTGTATGCATGTTTTAATTCTGTAACGGAGAGTCAGAGGCGTGCGGATCCATTTGCAGCTTTTATTAGAATCAAAGGCAGAGTTAAACAGGCAGTAATCAGTCAACAGCGTCACGAACAGCAGGGATAATACAGGAGAATAAACAGTAGCAGAGCGAGGGTCAGGGCAGGCGGCAGAGAATCACACTTAGTAAGAACAGTCCGAGGTAATACACAAGAGATGACAAGACAGGGGATAAACGCTCAGAAATGTAGCCGGGGCAATACAAGACTTCGCAAACACTGAGAGTCTGGGAGCTGCTTAAATAGGGAAGCTAAGGGGAAACATGTGCCAGTAATCAGTCCCAGGTACGGGGTGTATGGGAAATGTAGTCCATGAACGTTAGTACTCGGGAGAGGGTGCCCTCCGGAGGCCGTCGGAGAGAGCCACAGAGGCCTGATTCGTGACAAATTCATACAGTTCTGCAGCATCTTATTTGACAAAAATAAAAAAAGCCAATGTTTTGTAAATTGTTCTATTTGATTGCATTTTAAAATATTGATTAAATTGTTAAAAGTTGTATTAATGCATTTCATTAGACATCATTTATAATGATACATTTGTATTAAATTATTAAGCACAGAATGGGAAATGAACAAAATAAAATAGATTTATGGGCCCTAAATTAAAAGGCAGCTACTCTGTGGAGTTTGAACAAACGGGTTATGTTTCAATCTCTATCAAACATGTGGAAACGGTTTCCTTCCCTATTCATGGTAAATGAACATGCTAAATATCAATATTGTTTGATATGGAAAAATATACAGTACTACACACACATGACATTTGTAAACAAAATAGTGGCAGCGCAGTCATAGCAGCCTCATTAGTTTTTCTAGCTAGAATTGTGTGCTTTAATTGGCCTTTTCGGTCTATGATTAACTATGTGAGGAATAAACTCATCTTCTGCTGTTGTATGACAGGTCAGTGTTTGTGTTTGGGAATACCTCTGGATCTGCTGGAAGCGACAAACCCGATCTGAACTCTGTGGACAAAATGTACGACCCTCAAAGGGTGTTTTATCATAACGTTTCCTTAGCTGAATTTCAGTGTGGACGGATTGAGACGGAGACCAGAAGAAATGCAGCCTTCAGTCTCCCTGCATTCATGTTAATTGCTTTCCAAATTAATTTCCCTCTAATGGAGATTTTATGATTCAAATCTCTTGTAATGAGTCAAGCAGTTCAGCTCAGTACAGTATTCATATTTCTCAATACTGGAGCAGAAGTTGTGTGTTTCTGCTCGTGCAGATGCTCGGCCTGAAGGCAGCAGTGTGTTTGCAGTCGTTGCAGACGATCATGAGTCTCTGTCAGGTGTCGAGCTGCTGCTTCTCTATTGCTGAAGGGCTCAAGGTTTAATTAGCTGCTTAGTTTTGGCAGTTAGTCCCTGCTGGTAGATGCCATAACTACACTTTCTTTATTGATGGTGATTCAGAAGTAGCTGTGCATTCTCACAGTGCATTTTTTTCTCAGTATAATTGTTTTTATAATACTTTTACTGTAGATGTTTTACCCAAAGCATAATATAGATATTTTACTTATTTATTTTTATTTGTATAAATCTAAGTATATATTTATTTTGTATATTATATGTAAAATATTTTATAATTTTTTATACAATACATTTATAATTTACTTTTAATTAAATTAAATTAGGTTTAATTTATTTTATAATAAATACATTAAAAATAAATAAATAAATACCCCCTATTTATTTTATATTATTTGTAATTTAATTTAATTTAATTTTATGTGATTTAATTTAAATTAATTTTATTTTATATTATTTTATTTTATTTTTTATTATTTTTATTTTTTATTTTATTATTTTTTATTTTATTTAATTTTAATTTTATTTTATTTTTTATCTTGTGCTTATTTCAAGCATAGAATCTGCTTGAGTCTTGGTTTACATTTACAACTAACTTTAGTGACATTGCTGGACTAAACAAGCTCAGCCTCCTGATCTTACACGAGGTTTATTCTGTCTGTGGGTTGGTGCAGCTGATCTTAGAGCAGTAATTAGGGCTGTTTTTCTCACCATGTTCCTCAAGGGCATGTGTAGCGTTTGCATGTGTTTTTGACTTTCATGTCACACCCAGAGCATGCAGCCAGAAGATGGTCATATACTTTTAATTAAATTAAATTAGGTTTAATTTATTTTATAATAAATACATTAAAAATAAATAAATAAATACCCCCTATTTATTTTATATTATTTGTAATTTAATTTAATTTTATTTTATGTGATTTAATTTAAATTAATTTTATTTTATATTATTTTATTTTATTTTTTATTATTTTTATTTTTTATTTTATTATTTTTTATTTTATTTAATTTTAATTTTATTTTATTTTTTATCTTGTGCTTATTTCAAGCATAGAATCTGCTTGAGTCTTGGTTTACATTTACAACTAACTTTAGTGACATTGCTGGACTAAACAAGCTCAGCCTCCTGATCTTACACGAGGTTTATTCTGTCTGTGGGTTGGTGCAGCTGATCTTAGAGCAGTAATTAGGGCTGTTTTTCTCACCATGTTCCTCAAGGGCATGTGTAGCGTTTGCATGTGTTTTTGACTTTCATGTCACACCCAGAGCATGCAGCCAGCAGATGGTCATCTCACTCCAGGAGGCTCTGCTCCCCTCACAGAGGCACACGGGCCCCGCTTTACTAAGAGCCACTGCGCTTAATTATTCTCTCCTCGTTCAGCACAAACAGCTTGTTAAGTATGCTTGAGTGGAGGACGGATGAAAATCACTCAAACTTTGTATATATGGGAAATGCAGCAACATGCTGTTGATTCAATATAATTAGCCTTTCCCTTATTAATCCTTTAAATTACTGAGAGTTCAATCTTCTCAAATACGTTTTAGATAATTGAGTGACCAGGGGACCGTGAATAAAATAATGTACATTTAAAAATGTGAAAAAAATATTTAGCTTTTAAATAAATCAGTTAAATTCCATTATCTTAACTTCTCAGCTATGCTAATTTCACATGCATTATTAAAATATAATACGTTTTGTGTAGGCCGAAATATCTTTGTTCATAGTAAAATGATTGCTGAAGAAGTTTAAATGTGGTTTTGAATAAATCAGTTATTAAATAAATTCCATTATGTAACTTCTCAGCTATGTTAATTAATATACACTATGCAAATGTATTTAATTTTGATGAAATGAAATTCACTGTAATTAATCTCTTTGTTAGTAGTAAAATGTTTGCTAAGGAAGTTTGAAATGATTTTGAATGCATCACTGATGGTCACAGCTGTTCTGTTTTTTCTCTCTTTATGTTTATTTGACCTGGATGGCTTTATAGTACTGAATCAGCTCAGTTATGAGGGCGAATCTCACTCTTTGAAAGCGTATTAATGCTTTGGATGCCTCCGTGTCAGACTCAGATAATGGTGTTTTGAGCTCTGTGGACTCAGGGAGTTGAAGGCTGACCTTGACGTGTTTCAGAGTGAAAACAGCCCCACTGAAACCACAGCATTAACAACAGTGAAAAAGCTTTTTGACTGGCTTCTCATGTGAGATTGAAAGATGGCTATACATATATCTGCTCCTTTGCGTCCTCTGTTTGACGGTTGTTTGTCCTTGCTTTATGATAAGTCCACATTTCCAGCATAAAATCAGCTAGTAGCATCTCCAAGCGCAGGGCAATATAGAATGTGGTACTTGAGCCAGGTAATATTTGAGAAATACCTTGATGGCATTATTCACTCAAAAGGACATCTGCCGTCCATCTGTCACATGCTAATCAAGCCAACATATTCAAAATGAAATGCAAGCATGCTACATACTTACAGTACATACATACAGTACTGAGTGTTGTATTCTTCATACTGCATACTGTTTTTCTATAAATAGTATGCAAACAGTTATTTTAGTATCATTGATGCACTATTGCAGTTTTTGAATTAGATTTTGTTTTATAGTTTCTGTTTTAATTTTAATAGCAGTTAAGGTTTTAGTAATTGTACTATTTTTTTTGTTAGTTTTAAGTTTTTTATGTCTGTATATATGATGTCTATATAGTCTTAATTAAGCTTTATTATTTAACTTAAGTTATTTTTGTGTTCCAAATTAAACTAATCAGAAATAAAAAATATTGAAACAAGAAATAAGAAACAAGATTACATAATTTTTTTAAATATTATAT
>NW_015554070.1:292142-297142 GCF_001515605.1 Sinocyclocheilus anshuiensis
ATATACTGTATATATATATATATATATATATATATATATATATATTACATAATACAATCTTAGTTAAGTTAATTTTATTTCAAGCAATAGTTTTTAAGAAAATAGTTACTGTATTATCACGTCAGCTCACTATGAGTGACATCTAGGTATATTTTCAGAAATAAACACATTATTTAGCGTTTTAATTAAATTCCATTTAAAAATCTCTACATTTGGCAGTCAGATCACATGCTGAAAGAGATGTTAAAAATCATGCTTAACTTCTGTTTCATTCGTCACATTGACTTACTACATGGTCAAGTAGAGAGCATTGCATTTTGGGACATTTTGCATTTTAACTGTTCTGTCCAGTGTGTTTTGTTGTATACTTTCAAAATTGTTGTAGGTAATCAATGCATACTGAAAATCGACATGCTGTGCACAGTGTGCACACTGCATACTGCAGAAGTGGAAAGAATAGTATGTACTTTGTATAGTATGTCCTTTGGTCCGATCCCATAAAGCGCTGATGTGTTCGGCTCTCTCTGACGCTGGTTTCTGGTTTTAGCTGCAGTCAAACAGTGTGGTTTGGGTTCGCTTTCGTCCCTCTGTAAACACTGGAAAGGATGAGGGGAGTGAACATGTCAGTTTCAGAAAGCAAAGAGCTCTGACTCTGAAATGAATTGTAGAGCTGTTGTTTCTAACATCTATCACTGTGCCATTAAAGTTTGTGATTAACGGTGATGTTTTTGCAGGAACTTTATCTGTGGTAGGAAAGTAAACTGGAGTTTATGTTCATGCTGGGTCTCGTCCCCTGTCTCAATCCCACAGCACACAGAGGAATAGCCTGTAATTACATAGAGATGATGATGGCCTCGCTGTTCCTGCTCTGCTACAGCCCCCTCATACCTTAAACTTAGAAAAATGCAGGGTTTCCAGCAAACTTAGATTTAAAATACAAATTTTGGATCTTAGATTATGTAGATGTTTTTCTTTTCCGCGAAGATTGTAGATGTTTTGATGTTAAAATACTTGTTCTTCTCCACTTTTATGTAAAGAAGCTGCAACAAGTAAACCATTTGTAAGTTGATTTTTGGAAAAGTCATTTTAAACACTGATTCCGTGGAGTTTTATTTGCTTGACCGGCCTGATTTGAGTGAATGCATCATTGTGTCCACCAGTGGCATAGGGTGGGACTACCTGTCTTTAAAAGGGTTTAAAAAAGGGTTATAAAAGGGTTTGCCAAATGGATAAATGTAATTGTAAATGAATATCTCAAAAGCCTGGAGAAAATCAGCATTGTATAGTGGTAAGCCATGCAAAGGCTTAAAAACAAACAGTAGCACTTTAAAATCAATTGTGTACTGGATTGCTAGTGAAGGAAAGCCAAGACTGGTGTAATATGATTCTCATTCTTGTTGTCTGTCAGAAGATTGGCAGCTGCATTCTGGAGAGCTGCAGGAAGGACAGATGGTGTTGAGAGATTACCGTATAAAGAGTGTTACAATTGTAAAAGAGAAGAAGAAAAAGCAAGTATATTTTACTGTGGTGAGATACATTAATCAAAATGGAAGTTGATCAATTGGACATTTTATTGGTTGTGTTAAAAGGTCCAGATATAATGCATTCCCTCTTATCGTCATAAAGTAGGTTTCTTACCAACCAAGACTTAACTTCGATGACGTTCACCTGGTGTGAGTGGTTTGACAACTGTGAGTCATTAGCATAGAGTTGATAAAAATAAAAAAGGTTGTGTTTGTGGAAAACTGAGCCCAAAGGACACACATGCAGTGGGAATAAAATAGGACCTAGAACGGAGCCCTGTGGGACACCACAGTTTAAAATTGCCGGAGAGGAAGACAGATTCATAAAACTCATGGAAAAGGGGGCTTAGTCACTTCAAGCAAAGCAGACCCTGTGCTATGGTAGGTTCTAACTTATCAGAAATATCATCCAGTATACATGAATCAAAAAGTTGTGACTGGAACATTGAGGTTTCCTTTTATGTGTGGCTAAGGTCTATTTGTAGTTCTCCAATTATGGTAATGCTCTTGTCTTTCTTTGACCACAAACCATAGAGAACAATTACAAATATTCATTTCCAAAACACACACTGACCTTCTACAAAGAATGTAAAATATGTGAGATGAATGGCGTTTGTTTACATTTGTGTGTAGAGTGAATCGATTGTGTGACCCAGCTTCTGCTGCACTTGTTTTGCTCCAAACTATCTCATATGGTGGTAGTTCTGCCCCAGAGGAATGCCGAGAGTTGTCCAAATTCAAAGTCCAAACCTCTGCCAGAGACCAGCACAGCAGATGGCACCATCTCACTGAACTCTTTCTCTCTTACTGAGTGCAAAATCACCAGCATGTTTCATTTCAAACCGCAGATCATGTTGCCATTATATTAAATTGAATTATTAATTCATACTTTATTAATAATGAACCACATTGTGAAAGGATATCACAGTTTCCTGAACATGAGTATTAACATTGCAGAATGCATTGTATGATTGCATGGTTGGCGTCACACATGCATAGATCTTTGTATTGCTGGTAGTTCACGCTCCGTTGGATGACTGGTATTCCAGTACAACATTTCCTTGTACAGAGGCTTATTGTTTTGTCACATCCTTCCTTGAAATTGTGTATTTTGAAGCACCGAGTCGTTGATTACAGCTTTGTGGTGTCAGGAGACCAAATTCCAATTTGACAAACAGTCTAGGGGTAATGAATGAATCTCAGAGTGTTGGTCATGTGCATCTAATTACCATAATGCGTGTGAAATACCCTTTAGAATAAGGAGAAGAACAGGGCTGCAATTAAACGTGTCTGCCTGCCAAAGCCTGTATTTGTGCAATGTTGTGTGAGCAGAGAGGAACAGTTTATATTTCTTCTGTTGATTCGTTTTGTGTGTCTTAGAGTAGACGGCACACCCACAAACCACCCATAGTCCCCTCGCTGACTGTCTCATACATATTGCACATGGATATGAAATGGATTATACCATGATAATAGGCCAACGTGAATGGATTGTGGAAGATAGATGATTATATGTTCACCTGGTGTGAGTGGTTTGACAACTGTGAGTCATTAGCATAGAGATGATAAAAAGAAAAGTTGTGTTTAAGGAAAACTGAGCCCAAAGGACACACATGCAGTGAAAATAAAATCAGACCTAGAACAGAGCCTTGTGGGACACCACAGTTTAAAATTGCGAGAGAAGATGACAAATTCACAATACTGATGGAAAAGATTTTGTCCTTCAGATAGTATTTGGTCGCCTTAAGCAAAGCAGACCATGTGGTATGGTAGGTTCTAACTTATCCGAAATATCATCCAATAAACATGAATCAAAGTTGTGACTAGAACATTAACAGAATCTCAGAGATTCATTCATTACCTCTGGAGTTAATGAGAACTGTATAATTTGTCTTTGTTTCTCTGTTATATTTGTGAAATAATGAATATTTGTTACTTTTAGAAAGGAAATAAATTGTAAATTACAAAAAATGTATACTACATTTTTATTTTTAACAGTGTTTTCTGTACAGGCGGTCTTGGACTGAAATGTCCGTGCAGTGATTTGAATTTACTCCCTTTTGATCTGTTTTGCCTTTTCAGATAAACCCACATCTTAATAATACATACTTTTTTTTGTAATTAATTTGTATTACAGTCTAAGTGAGAGGTTCTTGGCCAAAGTAAGATGGAGAATGGACCAGACTTGGTCAATATATAAAAGCTGGGCTAACAAGACTAATCTTTGAGAGTATTTGTGTGTGAATTTATAATTACTGTACGTGTGACTGAAGAGAGAGTTTGGCTACCTTCTGTGCCTTTCACCACAGCCTCCTTCTACAAGCATCCTTTGAGTCCTGTCCCTGCAGAGAGAGGAACAGTGGGGTAGAAATAAATGAATGAAAGTGAGAGAATGAGTCTCATCTTCTGATTCTCTTCTCACAGGGTAACCCAGACTTGATTGCACTTCTCTGTTCGATTTATACAAAACCTTTAAAAGGATATAGGCCTTGATGTTGATATATTTTTACTGATATACATGCAATTTGATTTTTGGAAGCAGCCAATGATGTAATTAATTTGACAGCCCTAATTTAAATGATGCTTTTTTTCTTTAATTTTGCAGCTCATCATCCTAGAGGACTATGCCGACCCCTTTGACGCAGCGGACCAGGCGGGTGGCACCCAGACGGTCACAGAAAAGCCAACGGAGAACGACGGCTACATGGAGCCCTACGAAGCGCAGAAGATGATGGCTGGTAAGATGACGGTGTTTTCCTCCAGTAATTTAATGCATCATTTTTTGTGTTGTGCAGCTTGATGATTGTGAACTCTGAAGTGGCTTTTGGGAGAATATAATCAAGCATGATAATGCATCTGGGCCTATTTAAATGTGTGCACTAGGCCCATGGGATCTCACTCAATTTATGCTTAGTAAGTCACTCTCTTGCTGTTAAACATGGCTTCCATTAGATGCGACTGGTTTTTTCTTAGTACTTGGAAATGTGGTGTCTAATTTCCTCTGTATTTCTGTGTAGTGCTGTAAACTGAAAAACAACAATCAATTAGATGCTGTAGATTGTGATGGCTTCCTTTATGTGTTGCGAAACATCTGCTCGGTGCTTCTGTTTAGTCGAAATTCATGGGTCTGTGGCAGCAATTAGCCCAGCGTGAGCAGAGTGGTGCTCGAGGAAATCATCTTGCCTGTCTGAATGAAGACGGCAGCCATATGTGAGCTGTCTAGAGTCCGGTAAATACAGTGCAACCTCCATAAACAATCTGCATATGTCAGGCGCTGTGGTCTCGTGTCCATGTACAAGGGCACAACCGCATGAACGCATGCACACAGATGCTGTCAGCCATTTGTATACGCTGCAATAGGGTTTGAAGAGGAAGTGGCTGTGTTCCTCTCTCAGCGTGGCTCAAACAATGGAGAGGCCATCTGTCATTGATTCACTGCAGTCTGGTGCTGTTAGCCTAGAAGAGCCAACCAAATTA
>NW_015554070.1:302142-308696 GCF_001515605.1 Sinocyclocheilus anshuiensis
CTTTTAAATTTATTTTTGTATTTATTACGTCTTTGTTGAAGATCTTGGCCTGTCAGATTAGAGGCCTGTAACTGTTATATAATGTGTACAGTTGTATCAGTTAATAGGCAAGTCATATAAAATACATTTTGTGTTCACGATTATTTATGAAAAGATGTAATGGATGATTCTAGATGGTATCAGTAAGCATTATGGATACATTTACTATGCATTACATATGAAGTCTTCATAGAAAGTGACCAACGCTTCTTTCTGCCAGCTCAGAACCAGTTTCTGGAGATGGATGCAAGAAGTTTGTCAGTTTGTTAAGCATGAAACTGCACACATGCTATAGACGGATATAGTGATATGCATGACATTTCTAATGGCTGATGTGTGTCTGATGAGCATCAGTGTGAGCGATTCTCTTCTGGACATCATCCTCATCATCTTCGTGATCTGGGGCAGCAGCCAGACACACATCCCTCACGTCCGAGTATCTGAGACGCTCCTGCGAGTGTGGATTGAGTTAGAGCTTAATGACTCTATTCATATCTGTCATGTCGGCTGTAGAGTGAGTCTGCACACTTTCCAGGCCCTTTTTTGAAGAACATAATCTGGTTTCCTTCCTTCCTGTCCTCCTCCTTTCCCCGTTTCCTTCCTTCTCTCGGTCCTCTGAAGCAGTGAAATAGGTGAAAGTTAGCGTCAGTACTCAGTAGCAGTACGGTCTGACCGTTTCACTGCGTGAGATGAGAGGAACAGGAGAACGGAGGATGGGACGCAGGAGGACGGGCTTTGTGTCCATTTCAGAGACGCTTTCCAGTCAAATTATCCGGCTAATTGTTTCCTCTGTCTAATTTTAGAGATTAATGTGATGTTGTGAATCATTCTGTTCTCTTGTGAAACTGTAAGTGTTAGGGGAATACTTGAAATAATGAGTAGTTTGGTGAACAATGGTTTCAGAGTAGTTAAAATATGGTTAAACTACCCTTTTGAAAACTTTAAAGGTATTTACCCCTCATTTCTTATAAAATATCTGTCTCAAAAGCAGTGGGTTTTCAGTGAATGTTGATCTGTTCTCAGTCTTAGTTTTCAGCACATTACAGTCGACGCTCTGACGGTCTCTGCTGGATTTCACTGATCAATAAACCTGCATCCACTTTAATCTGAAAGCAAACCTCTCTGTTCAGTCCAGATGAAGAATCACTGCAGAACGTCTGTTTGAAAATAAATGCTTGGTTTAATTGAGTTTGATGTCTAATTTACCACGTTCTGTGTCTGTAACATAAACTCAGGTGTCACACAGAGTAAATGAAACCCAGCCTAAACTAACCTGAGGTGCTTTACTGATTTTAGCCGGTGCTTTCAGATTTATTTAAAACAGAAATCTTTTGTAACATTATAAATATATTTACTGTCACTTTTGATCAGTTGAATGCATCCTTGATGAATAAAAGTATTCATTCCTTTCAAAACAACAACACAATATCTTACTGACTACCAACTTTTTGAGTGAATTTGCATGAATCAGTGTGGTCTCAGACTTCTGTCATTTGTCACATGATTTGTCATAATATGTTTGGGTATTAACTTATGTGGCGAGTAGAGAGAACAGTATGTTTTGTGCTCAAACACGCACGCACGCACGCACGCACACACACACAACATACACTACATAATTTTATTTATACAGCTGTATACACAGTAAATAATGCACAAGTCTGTACATAAATCGTCTGTTCCAAATGTATACCACATTATTATTATTATTATTATTATTATTATTATTATTATTTTCCTTAGTCTTACTTATTTAAATGTTCTCTCTGTTGCCATGTCATATATGTATGTATGTTTGTACCAGGAGCTCCTAAAAAAACCACAACAAATTCCTTGTGTGTTTGCACACACTTGGCAAATAAAGCTCATTCTGATTCTGATTCTGACACTGACACACACACACTCACACACATACACACACACTCTCTCACACACACACACACACACACACACACACACACACACACACACAAGAGAGTAAACTGAAGCACAGACACACAGTCTCATCTTATTGTCTTCATTACTGTAGTAGACTGCGATGCTCTGTGCTCTTTAGGGCTTGTTGTCTTTTTCAGATTTCTGTGCTATTTTCCTCCCACACATGTTTACACGTGGCATTTATTCAGCACTGACCTTCTCTGTGTTGTGTCTCGAGACTCCGGCGCTGAAATTCAGACTCCCAGGAAAGTGGAGCAATTTTTCCAACTGAACTGAAACATTTATATTCTTGTTTTTTTTAATGCTCACCTGTATTAAGTCTCATGAGCACACCTGAGTCCATTTCCAATTCCCAGTGCCTCCGTCTCAAATAAACGCTCTGGATATCTCTCCGAAGGGACCATTAGCGTCACAGTGGTGAAACAACAGCCTCGGTAAATGTGTTGAACTCGGAGTAATTAGTCGTGTGGGTGTCTGAATGTTTCTGTCACTAATGTCCTCCTGTAGGGCTTCACTCGCTCATTAGTTTGTGCATGTTTCTGTTCAGTTATTTATTAATTCGCTCCCTACTGAAATAAAACAGGCTGTGCCTTGCACATTCTTCTGCTGTAAACTGGCGATCTGAGGAGGTTATGAATAGGGCTCTGTGCAGAAAACAAGAACAGAATCATGAAATACAGTCATAAAATGGGATTTACTGTATAAATCTGAATGTCATGGTATTTGGCAAATTTTCGATGAGTCAATCAGAAGTAGAGCTGTACACGTAATCGAAAGGCAGTATGGACTAGTGTCTGTTTTGCTCTAGTACACATACTGAAGCATGCGTGACGCTCATCTGAACACATGAACTTCATCTCCAGAGCTGCTCTGAGAGTCACTTCACACAAAACTACCGTCAAACACACTGAAACTCACAGATCTTCACCACAAACACACACAATAAAAGCTCAGTTTAACTTTATAATGAGTAATTATGACAAATATATTACTGTTGTACAGTAGAATATAAAGTACGGTTTAAAAAAGCATTATTTGTAAAGGAATATCACACATAATTTTTCTTATCTCTTTTAATTTAAACTGTAAACCTCTGTTGTGCAGCACTTTGTTTGCCAAAAATGAAAGGATGTGTTCGCATTTCATTAGATTTCATTACATTGTAAATGATTAAGTTAATTTCTTTTTTGCATTAATTTGATTACCACTGTTTTTGATATGAAATTTTGTATGAAATTATAAAACACAGAATCCAGAAGAATTAAAACGGACAACAGAATTTCTGAAAGAACATACTTCATAAATTCATAACATTTTAATAACTTATTAAACTGTTAAAGTTGTATGAATTCAACTAATTAGACATCATTTTTAATTATGAAATATTAATTATTAACATTTAATTCATCCATAAAAAAATGATTTTTGGACAAATTGAAACCAAACAATGCATTTGTTTAAAAAAAAAAAATTGGGGGTAAAAAAAAAAACTGAATTTGGTAAAAAAAAAAAAAAACTGAATTGGAAATAAATAAATAAGTTAATTAAAAAAATTAAATAAAATACAAAAAGGAAATTTCAAACAGATTTCATTGGGCCTCAATTACATTGAGAACAACATGTTATGCAACAAAAATGTTATGCAAGGCCACATTCTCGCTGGTTTACATCAGTGCAGTCAATACAACCCTACTGGCCTTTGTTAGGTGTGTGTGTGTGTGTGTGTGTGTGTGTCCAGTTGTCCTGCGTTGTATACACAGGCCCTTATCAGTCAGTAATGTAAGTGTAATCAGCCCCGCTGGACTCTCACAGGATCACCATGATGCCTGATGAATGAAGGACTACAGCACTTCTGCAGCAGTTTTAATGCGGTTTGAAAGCAGCAGGACTCTTACTGCTCATGCTTGGGGTTAAGAAGGTCAAGGTCAGAGAGCCGTGCTGTTATTTAGACCGAGCACAGTATCATGCATTTACATTTATTCATTTAGCAGATGCTTTTATCCAAAGCGACTTACAAATGAGGAACATTGCAAGCAATTTATCACGTCAACAATATTTGCAGTACATGATGCCAAGTTTCAAGAGTAAGCTGGATTACTTAGATGCACAAGCTGGAGGAGAATTCAGATGCAGAAAAGAAGAGAAAGTGCGGTGAAGTCCTGAAGCCCCAGCACTGCAGTCTTTGCACCATTCACAGTTTCTCCATACATTTTTTTATAAATTTTTTATGCTTTTTTATTTATTTTTATTTTTAAATGCATTTTTTATTTTTTTTATGCTTGTTCATACTTTGTTTTCTTTTATGTTTTTTTTTTGTTTGTTTTATGCTTTTTGTTTTCTTGTGCTTTTTTTTAACTTGGGCTTTTTGTTTTGTGTTTTAGTTTGTTATATGTTGTGCTTTTTTGTCTTTGTATTTTGTTTTATGCCTTTTGTTTTGTTATGTTTTTGTTTCGTATGTTTTTGTTTATTTTTATGCTTTTTGTGTCTTGGTTTATTTTTGTTTTGTTTTTATGCTTTTTGTTTTGTTTGTTTTATGCTTTTTGTGTCGTTTTATGTTTTTTGTTTCATATTATGTTTTTAAAAAAACAAGAATGAAAAATATAAGTAGCCATGCAAAATAAAAAATATACTAGTTTAAAAATAGTGCCATTCATTACAAACAGCATTTACTTTTCAACACCAAGCCTAAACAAATTTATTTGAATCGAAACTGAAACTGCACGACGTTGAGCTCATGCATCTCTCATTCGGTTCAAAGTTTCCATATTTGCGATGCAACATTTGGATGCTAAACTCGTTATGTAAAGAAGGCTTCGTACTTCAGTCAGGTCACAATATACAAGAAAATCAGCATCCATCACATGCGGAGAAATGCATTTGGAATAACAGCAAGTAGACCGGTGATGACACAGCCTTTATATTGTACAACAGACAAATCAAATTAAGCAGAATAATTTTTTATATGTTTGGTTGACTGTGTTTTATTTTGATAATGAACAGGCTGCGATGTCAGTGTCAGAACTGATATGTTGTGTGAGCGAAATACAGAGCGATCACTTGAACAACCTCATACTATATTATAGTCATACAGATAAGAGCAGGCCATCATTTGAAACGGAAAAATTCAAAATGACTGCAAATTCATCCCATTGAAAAATCAAGAAAGCAACAGAATGCACTGCTTTAGTCTCCTTGAACATCTTTCTGGCGCCACAAACATGAACCAAAACACAGCTTGTGCATCTACTCATAAAAGTCTACATTTAGATTATTTGAAGTTAAATGCATTATATAAATCACTTTGGAATAAATCACCGCATGTTTCATGATTAAAAAAAAAAATTTGACTTTCAGTCCAGAAAATAAGGTAGGCTATAGCAGATTATTTCACGGACCCCCTGGCACTTTGAGAACCACTGTCTACACAGAAGAAAGCATTGCAAAAAATGTTTTAAAAAAAGTATTGAATGCATTGATGGCTCCGCCAACATTGTTCTGTGACTGAGAGACAAAGGCGGCCTTGATTAAATATTGATGCTGCTATTAATGTGATCTGTGCTGTATATATCTAATGGGATGAGTGCTGTATGATTTGACTGATGGCTCGTCCAGATCCAGATTGACTGCATCTGTGTAATTGACGGAGCGTATTGATTTTCAGCTTTATGTGATTTACGGGATGGTTTTGGTCTGGAGTCGGGGTGGGGTCAGCGGTCCGGGATAAAATGTCTCGATTAGGCTTCTGAATCGAATCTGGAAATGCCAGCGAGCATTGTTAGTAAATCTGTACTGAGAGAAGTCCAGAAGTACAGTCTCTTGCTCTCTGTCATGGAGTATGAGTTCAGTATAGTGATTAAATACGGCTGGTTCTGACCCTGGTGCATCTCGAAGAGGCTTTCTGCCAGTCTGGCCTTGTTTTTATTTAAACCACAGAAGACCTCCCCAGCATCAGCACTCACTGATAGCTGCTTTAAAAATAGAAACCCTATTGATTTATTGCCCTGGTTTTATTTGTACTTATCTCCTGCTCTCAGGCGATGTGAGGAGAGAAAAACACTTGATTTGAATGTATTTATTTGTCTAAGGAAAGAATGGCAGACTGAAGAGATTGCTTGGTTTTTGTTTGTCTTTGAGAGAATATTCAAGGGCATTAAAGTAAGCATGAATTCTTTCACATACTAGGCCTGAACGCAGTCGTATTCTCATGCATCGCTGCTTTGCTCAGTGTGTCAGAACTGTTCCTGTAGCTGCATTGAACATCAGTATCCAGCACTGAAGTTATGCATTTTATAATAGGTTTTAATAATCTACAGGACAAAACAAGATACTTTCATTCATTCATTCATTCGTTCGTTCGTTCGTTCATTCTTTTCTTTCTTCCGACAGTTTCAGTGTGAGTGTGTGTGTGTGTGTGTGTGCGTGCGAGTGTGTGTGTGCGTGCGCGAGCGAGTGTGTGTGCGCGTGCGAGTGCGAGTGTGCGTGTGTGAGTGTGCGTGAGTGTGCGTGAGTGTGCGAGTGTGTGTGTGTGCGTGTGTGTGAGTGCGAGTGTGTGTGTGTGTGTGTGTGTGTGCGTGTGT
>NW_015554070.1:308768-309176 GCF_001515605.1 Sinocyclocheilus anshuiensis
CCCTATGGAATGTCCCCATAAAACATGGAAACACAACATGTGTGTGTGTGTGTGTGCGCGCGTGCGTGCGTGCGTGTGACGTTGAGGTTTGTCAGTGTGGATTCGGTCGGTTCCTGTAAGAGAGACTGACAGTTTCCAGCTGTACATTCACACAGGTTTCAGGAGTGTTGAGAAAACAGAAGCATTCACACAGCTCTTCACTCAAGAGCTCTGCTGCTTTATCTCATTATACTGAAATGAACTTTTACGGCTGTCACTTACAAAGTCTCCTCATCTCCAGCATTCAAACCATCAGCGGCTCCTCGATGAAGACCAGAGGCTCCTTGTTCTTAATTGAGAGTCGTGCTTGGGAAATGTAATTATATTACAGTAAGATCGATCAGCTCTGGAGTAACACTGAGAGCGTCG
>NW_015554070.1:309476-335272 GCF_001515605.1 Sinocyclocheilus anshuiensis
TTTGTCATTGGGGTTATTAATAACGGCCTGACGAATCAGCGCTGACAGATATTGGAAGACAAAAAATGAGACACAATCTTGAGATTTAAGAGAATTACTTTAGATGAGATGCGTGTGGTTCAATCTGCACTGAAGGTTCCTGCTTCTTCTTTTTGTGTAATGTTTAGCTGAAAATGTGCTTGTGCTTTATAGACAACATTATAAACACTATAAACATGGGTTTCAGTTCCTGTCGCTCCACAACGAAACATTTCAATTGAACTGTATTCATGAAACAATCAGAAAGAACAGCAGCATTCATTATAAACAACATTCATTACAAATTTAAAGCAAAGCTGAATCTACTGAAACTAAATAATTACATTTGGAATATGAATTATTTAACCAGTATCACTTGATTCCACGTGTTTTTTTAATCTATAAATGCACTTATGTATTACTTTTTTAAATGACTTCCATCTAAAAATGTAACAATATGAATCCGAAAACAAATGTTGCATCATATTACATCAGTTGCATAACATATAATTAAAATTTAAGTTTTTAAGGCCATTTTCAAACTTTTTGAGCAGATTTTTGTAATACAGTTTGAAAAATATATGTGAGCATTTACACAGATTTTTATTTTTTGGGGTTTGTTTGTAGGATTTACTTTGAAACAATATTCACTTAAACATTGCTAGTAAGTTTCACACCGTTACAAAGAAAGGGCAAGTGACGCATTGAATCAAATGTGAAATTTTGAAGTAGAAGTACTGAAATAGTATTTTTTATTAACATTCTCCAATAATATTTTTATTTACATCGTCAGGAAATAATTTTTACAGTGTTCCTGTTTCAGAGGCTCCTGCGTGACCAAAGTGCATTGAAATACGCTCATGTTGAGTTTGATCGTGTCGTCAGACGTCATGTTCATTGGCAGGAACAGGAACTCCATCAACACTTCCCAGGGGACTTCCCACGGGTCACCAAGATGGGGTCATTATAGGATTGCAATTTCCCGCCGTGTTGCATTGTGGGTGCTCGGCTCTCGGGCGTGCATGTGCATGGCACTAGCATATGGTCACCAAGTTGTTCCCGTATATATTTTCAATGGATCTCTATGAGACAAGCACTTTTGGCTGAAGTACAAGATTCTGGTGCGTCTCTGAACGCGAAGGGTGATGTTTCATGTTGCGGCCTACAATGGCCTCTCTCTGGCAGAGTGGGAGAGAACTGTTCCGAGAACAGCTGCTCCGCTCTGAACAGACTGAGGCCTTGTGTGAACACCCGTCTCTGATCAGTCACCTCCATCCACACGCTTGGCCCGAGTCTGACCAGCCTTTGGCTTAGAGCTGGGCATCATAGAAAATACACTGCCGCTCCAAATTTGGAATAATTACGATTTATTAAATTTTTTGAAAAGTCTCTTCTACTCACAAAGGCTTTATTTATTTGATCAAAAATACAGTAAAAACAGTGAAATATTATTACATTTCAAATAACTGTTTTCTATGTGAATACAGAGAAAACAGTAATTTATTCATGTGATGCGCAGCTGTATTTCCAGCATCATTACTCCAGTCTTCAGTGTCACATGATCTTCAGAAATCATTCTAATATGCTGATTTGCTGCTCGAGAAACATATCTGATTATTATCAATGTTGAAAACAGTTGTGCTGCCCAATATTTTTTTTTGTGGAAACCGTGATACATTTTATTTTTCAGGATTCTGAAAACTTTTGAACAGTGGTGTATCACAGTTTCTGCAAAAACTATAAATCAATTAAAATGAAAAATATTTGATTATTCCAAACATCCAATGCTATTTGATATATATATATATATATATTTTTTTTTTTTTTGGATATTTATTCATTTTAAGAAATAAAACAGTATTTTTAGTTTTATCATTTTCATTTGTGTTTACCAGTTTAACATAATAGAAACCTTAAACCTTGGACATCATTCCACTATTCACAGTGTTGCTTCTTTTATATCACCAGCAAAATATTCTATATTTCACCAGCTCTCAGTCAAATGCATTCAAAACTACTGTGAAACTGACTTACTCAGATGGATGTTTAACAGGTGTGTCCTCTGTGTTCTGTTTTTAGGAAACCGTAATTTAAGTCCCGCTATGGTCTTATGAGCCAATTATATTGTATTTGTCTCTCCAAAAGTATTTTCCTCCTCATCAGAGCAGCATGTGTCATAACGTGTGTGCAGGATCTGTATCACGGTTCGCAGGAGAGCAGCTTGAGATTTGCGGTACGCCACTTGTTCTTGAATAGCGTTAAAGTTGAGTTTGTTTGGTTGTATAGTGGTTAGTTGTAGTCTGGCTCTGCTACAGTACTCTGTGTGTGTGTGTGTTTGTGTGTGTGTGTGCGTGCTCATTGCATGCCTGTTCAATGTGAACTTGAGCAGAGTGACTGAAAGGGAGATGGAGTGCAGAGAGCATTGACGTCTGCTTTATTGTATTGAGCAGGTGGTGGTAAAAGCCCCTCGTCTAATGCGATTACATGAGAGAGAGAAGGAGAGAGAGAGAGGGAATGGGTAGATGGATGAGCCTCCTCTTTTATTTGCTTTTGGAAATGCTATTACTGCATCCGTCCTGGAAGAGCCTGACTCTGAGCCAGGTTTGCCTCATAAAGGCAGGGGAGCGGCGGGATGAAGTAATTGCCCCTTCCCTCAAGAGCCGTCCTCTTGATCACTGTCATGCTTCAAATTAATCTGTACACACACCCAATGACAAAACAAAGACAACACAATGACAAACCTTATTTTGTATTTGTGTGTGTTTATGGAAATGTATGTTAACATGCATTTCCTCTGATATCTTGATGTTGTTTAAGCCTTATGATGACATTGTCAATTGTTTCCTCTTTATGCATTATAAAACTCTAAGTGCTCAGTTCAGAAATGTTTTCCATGTCAGAAATGATTGTCACAATGAGTGGGACGATCGAAGACTTTTACATTAGTGATTGCAGGGAGTAGTTTTAGATATAGACAAGTGTCAGTAACAATGTTGAATTTATGGTTTCATTTAATAATAATAAAAATGTAATAATACTAATTAATGGTTAACTGAAAAGGGTTCATGTACTATAAATACACCAATTAAATTATTTTATTTTATTATTTTTTATTTTATTTTATATTGCTCACTAGGCTATCTTTACATTTTGTAACTGACGTGAGATGGAATCTGTATAATTGCTGTCATAGCACTGGTGCCTATAGAGGGGCTTTATAGAAATCTCTAGGGACTATCCGTATTGGAGCTCTAACCACTGAATGGCTGTATATAAGCACTAAAGACCTGTCATGAACTGTCCCAGGTGGGCCGTTCCCCTGTGTTGGCATTTTGCTTAAGGAAGAGCCATTAGAATTACAATGATCCCTCATCCTGAGTCAGCACTGCTCCCAAGAGACATTGTAAATAATTAAAATAACAAAGCCAACTTAGAGAGAAGGACATAAGCACCTTGCTGATGTTTGATTTTGTTGATACTGGGCTAGGACGGTAGGATTTTATGTATTTTATTTTATGTATTTTCCTGAAGAAGAGTTACAGTCACCAGAGCTAATGGCATGTAGTTACTGCAGTAAGAGCTTAAGTATGTGAATGTATGTCTAGATATGTATATGTAATAATATGGGTTGTTGCTTTAATGTTGTCATGGGCACTTCAAAATACAGTGAATCATTCTAGATACTCTTTCTTAATTGGTTAGATTTTTTTGAATACACATTAGCTTCTTTGCCATCAATTGGTTACATTTTTAAAACATTGGTTTAAATCAGTTGAAAAATTAAATGAGTTGAACATTTTCTCATTTAATATCATAATTTTGAACGTTTACTTGATACATTTTTATTGTGTATTGTTTTATAGCATTTAAGGTTGGTTGTCTTTTCATCCAGCTGTTTTTTTTTTTGTAATTCAGAATTATAAAAAATACTGTATACATTGATTAAAGTGTCAGCAATTATTGTGATCTGAAAATGTGCTTGTATAGAGGGCATCAGAGCATTTCCTATGAACTAATCACTCTCTTGGCTGGCCACAAACTTACTTTGCATATTCAGAAATCACAGTTAGTCCCATCATAGACCAGGAGAGACTGTGTAAGGGACATTTTCATTTATTAGAAAGGGATTAATTATGCAGAGTGCTGTTGGCAATCAACAGCGATATTCTTAGAGGATGAAAACCGTTCCCTCTGGCATTGTAATGGCCTCTTATTTCCACCTCATTGGGTGTGTCATGTACAAAATTACGTCTTGTCATTTTGTCTCTTTGTCTTGGGTTGCTGTTTATTAACAGGTCAAGGTTTTTAGTGTTGCTGGCAAACTTTAACCCAGTTAACCTGAACCTATCAGAGAACAGTACACAAGCAGTGAAAATAAGACTATCCTCTTCCTTCCTATGGTGTACCTCAGGGCTCTATCCTAGGCCCGTTCATCAAGTTTAAATACATGGCTGTTGAATGCTGAAAGAGGCATTTGCATAGATATATAGATCCTTAACCACACTTAAGCCACCCATATATAATTTCAGTAACATCCAGATAGGACTGTGGCAATTCGCCCCCTAGTGGCAAATCTGATTACTTTATGAAGCCACCTTTTCGGCTATACAGACATGTGGTGGTTTTGTTGGTATTCTCCAGTAAAGGAGAGCAAGAGCATTTACTCTTTCTGTATTGATCATAGTGGGATGAATAAATAATGAATGATTAGTGAACCATATAGGACAAATGACCTGCTAATACTTTTGGAGGGAACATATGGTTTCAAATGATCAAATTATTGATGATTTTACTCATAACTGTTGATTTTACAAAATAGAAGGTAATTAGAATAAAGCTAGATAAAAGTATTGACAATTTTCACCTTGTGTACATAGACTTAATTGGAATGCATCATGTGCTGTCAGATACGGTGAGTCACCCTGTATCTGGTGGCCAAACATTATTTAGCCTCCTTACTTGTTGGATATGACACAACCAAGCTTTTTATGAGTATGCAGCCTGGTATTGCTATTTCTGTTGAGCTCCTGCCTTCTCTTAAATCTGACATTATCTCCATAGGCACAGGAGGCTGTTGTGTGGAGGCCCGCAATCCATTTCTGAGACACCCAATGCAAGATTGCAGTTTCGTAGTGAGTAATTGGGACTCAGTGGGATGTGGGCACTCCTCTGTGAAGTCATGTCGGATTTGTTCCAGAACTCCTGTTCACTGACCAGCCCATCCGATCCATTTTTTTCAGTCCAGTCTGCTGTCATTTATTCATAACTAAATTCATACTCTGTGTGCCCGCTGGAGTTTTGTGCTTTCTTTTGTTCTGTGTTTCTAGCCCAACCCTTCCCTCTCCCCAGAGACAGTGTTGTCCTATATTTGCATCGGCAGTCTTCCACTCATCCAGGTCCAGTTTAAAAGCACACTTAAAAGACCCTGAATACAGATGGATGTGCTGTTTGCACTCTGTTTATCTGCTGTTTTTCAGTGCAGGAACACATCAGGGTTAGGTGAACTTAAAATGGCTTAATGTTGATTACCACAAAAATTCATTTTGACTCGTTCTTTTAAAAAATCAGAGCATCGATGTGACTGGCAGGCACTTACAGTTGAAGTGAATGAGGCCATTTTTTAGAGGGTCTAAAGGTGGAAATATGATGCTAAGATTAGAAATATATCAAAGAACTTGCATGATTTATACTGTTAACACTTTCATATTACTTGAGCTGTAAAGTTGTGTAAATCATTGTCTTTGCAGCATTAAAGAGTTTACACTGTTATTTTGTCATGTAAACTCGATATAACTTTTAAAAGAAGAGGTTAGTAATGTTACATCACATTAATGTCTGGGATGTGCAATATGCATCATCTATGATGATATCTTAATTGCTGTCAATTGATTCAATAAGCCCTTCATTGAGACTTTGAATAAGTCAGCTGTTTTGAATGAATCTGTTGAGTAAATGATTCATTGACTCACTTACTAAGACATGTACTTGCCACCACCTACTGGCGGTGTTAGTTTCATATTTAAAGTATCATTTGAATTTATTTAAATTACATCTAAATCTAAATGCCAAAACTGCTAATTTTTCCTAACGAGTGCTGTCGATTGAGCTTAACTTGACTGCACCTGAAATATTACTTCAAGACAGACTGCTCAACTCATCGTTCAGGCACCGTCTGGCCCATTTTGAAAGTTCATGTATGTGTAGCATTCATGTATGTGTATGAGTAGCTCTGGAGGGCCGTGAGCTTGATTACACTGGTGCTGAAACCCTGGACAGCATCACGTCTGGAGTGTGTGTGTTAAAGATAGAGAGGTCTCTCACGTACAATATCTTGCTGGAGGAGCCCACATTGCCTGCCGTGCTCAGTATTTTGTGTCCATTGTTCCCTCCTCTCCTCCTCTGCCTTTACCTTCCTTCAGTCTGGTTATTACATGAGCTCCGCAACTCTTTCGGCTGGCTCGAGGGAGGATAATTGAAAAGCGGAGCTGGGGATGAAAGCTCGCTATTCTATTTGGGTCTCTCAGTTCTGTGAAGTAATGTGGAGAAAATGAAATGTACTGCGGAGCTGGAGCAGCAGAAAATAGGCCAGGCTCTTAAAACCGTGTCAGGGAATTTGACATACCTGCCATGACATGGGAGCGCAGAGACTTGGTTATCGTCTTTCTTTAATAAAGATGCATGACGACACCTGGCAATCTGCAGTAAATGACACCCTGGTGCCCGAGAAGGAAGGTTGAACTTTCACTGACTTTTTGAGAAGCAAGTGAAAGTATGAAGAGCAGCTTATTACATCTGTGTGTGTGCTGACTTCTGAAATGAGACAAAGTCTTTTCTCTGTGTTCAAGGGTTTCTAGTCCAGTTAAACCACTTTAAGAGAGTGCTCGCTAAGAACTGACTAACAGATAATTTAATAGGGCTGGGTATCGAGTTCGATACTTTTTAGGCACCGACCAAATTGCCTCGATACCATCGAGTATCGAAAAACGTCTCATCGTTCGCTACCAAATTTCGATACCTAAGGGGTTAATCTCATCACTCATCACTCATAAACTGTAGACTATTTGAGCTTTATTAAAACTATTTGCACTGATTTATTGTGTTGGTTACATTTTGCTCCTTTGTGCAGTGGCTCAGGAGATGAGTCTTTGAATCTGTATAAACATCAACAAGCTGAAAAATAAAACTTAAAAAAAAATATTTTTTTAGATAATGTAATCTTGTTCAAATTTATTTCATAAAATTAGTATCGAAAAAAGTATTGTTCAGGAACCGGTATCGAAGTCACGGTATCGGTATTGATAACGAAAAATTTTTAACGATACCCAACCCTATCATTTAATGTTTATCTTGATTTATAAGTGGCTTAAAGTGACTAAAGGCGGTGTCCGATTGGGATATATAGCCCATCCGTTTTCCCCATGTTGCCCATTCAAATGAATTTATCAACCAGTTGTGTGATATTCAGCATTAACAGGTTGATCAGCCAGTGCTAATGCTTTTCTGTCTGTACTTCATTGTTCGTTACTGAGATACTGACTCCCTCACTGAGCCACAAATGATTTATTGGTTATTTTCAAAAATAAAATAAATAAAAATAATAAAACCAATCTTTATAAAAAAGATTCACATTTCTGGGTTTTCAGGAGCATAAGTTGTCATAGTTTGGTAATCTTCTAGTAGAAAAGTGTCATCGTTGTCTGTGAAAAGGGTCCATTTGGTGCAAAAGCAATCAGGATCAAATGGGAACTAAACTGCTTGTGAACAACCATCTTTACCGATCAATTCTGTCATTTGTCTCATAAATGTTTAAATTACTTTTTAGTTGACAAATGACAAAATCGCTCAAAAACTGGAGTGTTTCTGCCTTTGAAATGATTCTTGTTACTTCAGGAAAAATGAGAGCTTTATGCGCCATTTCATCTCATGTTTCACAGTAATTGATTTGTTTTATTTGTGTACTGTTGATTCTTTTCTCATCCACTCTTTTTATTTTTTGTTGAGCAGGAACTGCTTGCCTTGCAAAAAAAAAAAACCCACATTGGTAGAAAAGTGTTTTTGTATCTTATCCACTCGCGTGACTCTGAACACACGATGCTGCAAGTTTAACGAAGCGACTCGTACCTTCATCGGTGAGATTAAGGTCAGGACAAACATAAGAACTATTTTGTAGACTGCCACTGTTTTTCTGATAACGGCAGAAAGCTGCGGCGTATTACAGCGATAAGACAAAGAGATGTCTGGACTCGTGTACAGAATAAACCCCCTGAACCGGCACCTAATCTCTGTCTGATTCCAAAACTTCCATTTGAATTATACCTTGTGTGTTTTTCCCCTGCTGACTCCATCTGTTGTAAGTCTCCTATCTTTCCCGGCACACTGATGTGAGCTAATAGGATGGCGAGGATCCTGGCAGCGCTGTCTAACATCAGCTGATGGCTATCGGTGTCCTCAGACATATGTCAAGCGGAGCAGCTTTACTCCTGAATCGCCGTCTATGAGAATTCAGGTTTAAAGCAGGTCAGTGAGCCTTACAGAGACTCGACTCAGAGCACTGCGGTTGTTTATTCAGGAAACGCAGCGCTTAAGAGGTTAAGAGGGAGGGAAGGGCCGAGTCAAGCAGCCAGTTGCCTATTCATTGTCTTTGATCGTCTCTTGATGTATAATTTATAACCCTGAACAGAACAAGGCAACTTCTTCTGCAAAAACCATGTGAATATGGCAAAGACACACTTTGACCAGAAGACCTGTTGGCTGCAGGTTAAAGTGTTAAACTATTTACGAAGATAAAATATCACGTTTATGAGTTCAGGTGCGCTTGAAAAAAATGGCGTAGAAACAATTTTCACTCAGAAATTGGTAGTAAATTTCACAAGTAATGGCAAGTTACTAATTGGATTAAACATGCAATTTTGAAGTAGAAAAACTGAGATGGTAGTTTTAAAAATTATGTTCATGTTAATAATGCTATTTCAGCTTTTGTATTTCAAAATTGCATGTTTAATTTGAAGACACAATTGACTGAATGTGTGACACGCTGACATTTGGCTGCAAATTAAAGTGTAAAAAAGTGATAAAATATGGGCAAGTTTAGATGCATTTAGGTGCAAAATTGGTGTAAAGACAATTCACTCAGAAATTGCTGGTAAATTTCACAAATAATGACAAAAACAGCAAGTAACACTAAGCATGCAAATCGGAAGTAGAAAAACTGAAATAGTATTTTCGTGTAAAATGAACTCCATTAATCTTTGTTTTAACTTAGAATTTTTTTTCTTCATATATAGTGTATAAACAAGTAACCTGGCTGAAACTGTACAGCACACTTAACTGTAATAACTGTAAGGTATACAACTAGACCAGAAAAGATGTGAATCTTCACTCAGAACGCTAAGCTGTCTCGTCTGTCAACGGCAACAAAGTCTTTATCAAGACACCTTGGCAAAAAGACGTCAAGCGGTGAAAACAAAAACAGAAATCCTCCGTCAAAGCCTAAAAACAACATGTTTAGAAGATATGCTGCAGAAACGGTGCAGTGCATCCAAAACTGAACTTGCAAAGAGAATTAGTCACCTACTTTTGCTGAAAGACATGAAGACCCTGCTTGAAAAACAAGCCTAAAGTGGTTCAACCTAGTCAGGCTGGGCAGGCTAGTCTATTTTGAGGGGTTAAGAGGGGTTTTGGGCATTCGGGAAGGTAAACACCAGCTAAGACCAGCAAAGCACCTTAGCTTAAGGACTTTTTCAGGATGGGAAGCACTTGTCTAATATTTGACAAAAAAATTCAGATCAAACTATGAACTTTTAATTATTACAGAGGCCTAATAGAGTAAAATAGACATCTGTATTGGGATGTGTGATGTAAATGTGCACCCCGGGTCATTGTCCCATTCATCATCAGGACCTGATAGAGTTTGGTTGACTCTTGAGAGTGTTTGAGGTCGCTGTCATTACTGTCAGCATCTCCATGAATCCCCCTCTAGACCGAGGTCAATTAAAACTACAATTAGGCCACTTGACTGAGAACAGGGGAAATGAAGCTCCACACGAGTGTGACCTCTTTAGGATTTAATGAGGATACATAAGCACACATGTCCATACATGTGAAATAATCCAGTCAAGTGGCATTCAAATTAAAGTGGCATTTAATTAACATGCGAGGAATTGCATTTCTGAGGCAGCTCATTTTGACACAAGCTTCACATTAAAATAACATATTAGGTGCTTTAGGCTGTTTTCACAGTTGGTTCAATTACTCTGTCTGAACTCAAGTTTGATTCCATCCTCCTCTCCTGCATTATCAGCTCTCTCTTCACAATATTCTCAATATTCTCAATATTTGCTGAGACATGTATAAAGACATTTATAATGTTAAAAAAGATTTCTATACATTTCTATAAAGCTTTCTATAAATGCTTTTCTTTTGAACTTTCTATTCATCTGTGAATCCTGAAAAAAAATAAAATGTATCACAGTTTCCACAAAAATATTGGGCAGCACAACTGTTTTCAACATTGATGTTTCTTGAGAATTAGGCATATTAGAATGATTTCTGAAGGATCATGTGACACTGAAGACTGGAGTAAATATGCTGAAAATTCAGCTTTGATCACAGAAATAAATTACATTTGAACATAGATTATACATTTCTATAAAGCTTTCTATAAATGCTTTTCTTTTGAACTTTCTATTCATCTGTGAATCCTGAAAAATATAATGTCATGGTTTCCAAAAAAAAATAAAAATTAAGCAGCACTACTGTTTTCAACACTGATAATAAGAAATGTTTTGAACAGCAAATCAGCATTACACACACACACACACACACACACACACACACACGCAAACGCACACGCACACACACACACACACACATATATATGCTTCTTTTTTGTTATTTTTATATATAATTTTTTATATATTTTATATATAATTTAGTACTAACTTATTGTAGTCTTCAGTGATTTATTATTTTTTTATATATTTATAAAATGGTATAAACTTGTTTTTACATCAGCCATAACATGAAGATAGTTATTTATTTTTCATAGCGCCTGAATATTTAACATGGCTTGGAAGAAAAGTGATTTCCCTGAATTGTCCCAGACAGCATTTGTAGTCTGAGCATACAGTCGTTCTATATCAGCCGGTGAGTTAAAGCTTTATTACGCAGCAAGTTCCCAGTAATCATGCAGTTCTTCTTATCTGATCTCTGAGACGCTTCTCTCGGTGAAGCAGCGCGGGCAGCCGGCCATGACTCTGACCACAGATGAGATGAGATGAGGAGTGTCTCCATCGCTCTCAGTCATCAGAATCACATCTCTCTGATTGAAGCGTCCGATCGGATGCTGCCAGCTGTCCACGTCCATTACAGCAGTCATTTCTGCGCTCCTGACTCTGCACGGCTTTTTTCTGTTTGTAATTAGCCGTCTGCTGAATGCTAACAGGAGGACGAGGTTGGCTTTTAAAAGAGTCTAATTAAACACAATGAGAAAAGGGAAATCAGGACGTCCCTTAATGAAGACCAGGAGATCCGCCAGATTGCATTTCATATGTAATAAACCAAAAATGGGGCTGTCGACAGGTGGGCTTTAAAAATCACAATGACTTTTATGAATGTTTACTCGTTCTCTAGTTACTCAAAATGTATTCAAAGTCTTTTTATTATTAAAAACCAGGAGTATGTGTAAATATTATTATTTAAAAAATATTATTATTATGAATGCCTGGCAATAAAGCTCATTCTGATTCTGATTCTGATATATATTATTATTATTATTATTTAATTTTTTGTTTACACATACTCCTAGAGGGGAATCAGGTTTTTAAAATCATGTTTATTTATTTGTTTATTTTTAAAAAATATTTTTTGATGGGGCTGTGGCATTAAAAAGGGTCTAACTTAGTAAAATAGAAGTTTGAACAAAGTATAGAGTGAAGTCAGATATTGCAGGCCTCCCGTTTTTCATTCATAGCTGACAGACACACGGCGCACACCATCCTTCATTAGTGAGAAGTGATTAAATGGTGTTCAGTGAGACGGCAAATTCAGCGATAATTCTGGTCCTGATGGCAGCGGCAGCCGAACGTGTGCCAGGAGCCGCTGATGCATCTCTGAGACAGGAGACTGTCATCACTTATTCTGCTGCATTCTGTCAGTTTACAGAAAATGTGCTGCTGAAAAGCTGTTGAGAACCTGTTGAAAAGTAGAGAGCGTGTCTGTCTGAGAAGAATACTGCTCAATTGAGTTCTCACTTTCTCAGACGCAAACAGTCGTCTTCTCTCTCTCTCTCTCTCTCTCTCTCTCTCTCTCAGTTTTTGCAAATATGATTTATTCTTAAGCAATATTCTCACCAGTTTTCTATCAGCTGTGCCATATAAATCTTATTTATCTTATTTATAAAATTATATTTTATCCAAGGGCATTTTTGTTTTTACCTTTATAGAGGGCATTTTCCCACTAATCTCATTAGGCTAATACTTTCATTTCAAATTCTTACGTTTGATCTATAAATTAAATTATAATAATGTGATTATCTATACATGATCAGATTAAATCATTTACACTGAAAAATACAACTGCATTAAATAATATTATGAGATTCTATTAAATATTTTTGAATATACAAACAATAAATTATGGCGGAAATGATACTTTTCAACGAAATTAAAACGCGTTTTAATGAGTGAGTCATTGAGTCGTTCATTCAAACGATTCGTTCAAACGGCAGATTCATCAGATGTTTATGCATGGGCTAATGAAACTTTGACTCAACCGATTCGTTCAAAACACGGAATCAATCAGCAATGAATCGGCTGTTTGCTGTGAGATGCGCTGTTTCCGCCTAAAATGTAAGTGACCTAATATTATTGTATAGTTGCTTAGTAAACTGTTTATAAAACTATTAAACAGTCGTAATGGTGAAAACGTTGTTTGATGTTGTCTAACTAACTGCATTTTAAATATACAAACTTTCCATTTTGAATTTTTACCTCAGGATGCTGAGTTTCTAGTGTTGCACGTTTTGATTTCTCCTGGAGAGGCTGTGTGAGCCTCGATTCAGCAATAGATGCATAATATACAGTCTATGTGCCGGGGCTCAGCCCCGGGCGGCCCCATTTAAACCCTGCTTATAACTCTTTAACAAAGTCTGTTTATATTCCTAATGGGGCAAATCCATAATGAGGGAAAACTCTAACCTGAAGCCAGGCTGCTGAGGCGGTTGCACTCTATTCTGTTGATTAATCTGGTGTTTGGGAATGTCGTGTGTGTCAGTGTTTACTATGTTCACTGGTCTGCGGCTAGTGTAGCGTGTGTCTGTATGAGCCCTGCTGTCACGCCATAAACACTCTGTTATCCTGCGGCGGAGCGGCTCACAGATGGCTGAGTAAACTGTGTTCTGCGCTCCTGTTTACTCAGCACAGCTCGTCTCCTTCATTACCATGCGTGCAGATCTGCCCGATGAGGCTTTTTACATGACGCTTGTCCTTCTATTGTGTTGCTGAAGTTTATGAGGTGCTGCGTGTGTTTTCTGCTTACTAAATGATTGTGCGCTCAGTAAATGAGACGCATATAATTGTCTTTCAGTGCCAGAACTTTCTCAATGGTTTCGACCGTGCCGACTGACTGAGTGCTTTAATTCAGTGCTGTAATGCGAGATGGTAATGTTGGTGTTTGCTCACTGATGTGGGAAGTGACTTTTAAAAGTGAGTCTAGAGCCTCGGTGTAGCGGGAACATTGAGCTGCGCTGCTCATGTGCACTCTAAAAAATTATTCAGGGGACCTGTTGCCACAACTTAAATAAATGCATTAGGGCTGTCAAAATAAAATTCGAATTTCGAATATTCGTCGAATTTAAAATAAAAATCCACATTCGCATTCGAATTTTAGGTGTGCGTGAGGCAGCCTTATCAGCGGCGCTGACAAAACAGCTGTTTGAAATTATAATAATATTTCACATTTTTTACTGTTTTTACTGTATTTTTGATCAAATAAACGCAGCTTTGGTGAGCAGAAGATACTTTTCTAAAAAAAAAAAAAAAACATTAAAGCAACCCCAAACTTTTGTGTGTGCTTCAGTGATTTTGCAGAGTAGCTATAGGTGAGAACTGAGAATAATAGCGATGTCTGAATTTCGATAGTTTGGAAATTATTTTCACACTCTCTGAATCTCAGCTGAATTGAGTCAAATCTCTCTGTGCATTGGTGGTTTAGTTGACTGAGATGCATCGCAGCACAGAGCCGTCCTGAATTCTCTTGTGTGGAGCAGACATGGATTGTTTGGCACTGCCGCTAGCATGTTCTGATGGCGTGATCTCTACATATGAGACACACATGCACATGAACACACGCGCCGGCTCCGCTGGTGATCAACCTGTGTGTTATAACATGGTTAGAAATGAAGCAGTGACTGTGACGCTCGTGTCTCTGTTCCTGAGGAGAAATGCTCTCGGTGTTTGTTTTGGACCCGATGAGTGATGGGGCCTCAGGGGCCCGGATTCATCACGCTCTCATCTCGTCCTCGCGTGTCCCTCTTTACACGGCCGAGATTGAGAGAAGATTCCCTCCACGAAGAGCTTGATAAAGTCTGTGTGTGTCTGGGTTGAGATGAGTGGAGCGTGTCGTCTCTGTGCCGCGGGCAGACGGCCGTGTTTTCCTGTCAGAGGACGCAGCAGTGTGATTGTCATCTTTATCTGATGGCGGAGCAGCACTGGATCACTGCACTAAAATTAGGAGCTGATGACTGCCACGCTCAATTTCAGCAGTCAGAAATCTGCTTGTCCACTAGAACTAGTTTTTGTCACTGTGTTTTTGTGTTAAGCTGGGTTTTCCCTTCAAACAGGGTCAAACAGGGACTTCAGTATTGAAAAAAAGAGATTTTCTTGGTAACACTAAATAATGTTTTATTCCATAAAAACTTTAAAATATACAAGTATCATATATTATATTAACTTTATGCATATATAAAAAGTTTAGCGCTGTATAAAATGTTTTATTTTATTTTCAGTTTAATTTTTTCTGTATTTTTTTTAAATAGCTGATTTAAGTTTAAATATTCATTAATGTCACCTAATAAATTAAATAATAACAAAATTTCAATTTAATAATTTATATAAAAAAAAAACAATAACAATGCTCTATGAAATGTTTTATTTTTTCAAAAAATGTGTTTTATATATATACATATACTAGTTTATTATTAGTTTATTTTAATAAACTATTATTATTATAAATACTTTTTTAGTCCCTTTGCCAGGTGTTGCCTAAAAACTAGAGAAAAGAAAATAAACAAAATAGAAAAATAGAAATACAATAACAACAAAATACAGCCAAAACTCTCTAAAATACAATTAAACAACACATTATACAAAATGACAATATAGGAAAAAAGACGATATTATTATAGGTAAAAAATGAATTAATAATAATAATAATAATAATAATATATTACAATTATTAAAAGTAATAATGGATAAAGCAACATTAATGTTCACATTGTTGATCATGAAGAAGCCATTTCTTAAAATTATATAATATAAAATTAAGCAATATGCATTCTCTAATTGACGTGGAATAGAATTCCACTGATGTGATGCTCTGAATGAAAAACAGCTCGAACAAATGAAGTTTTCCTTCGTGGAATTATGCAATCAGCTCTAGCTGCACCTCTGGTTACTCTGTTTTCAATAGATTTAAATAGAATAAAATCAGCCAGAGGAGGAGGAGCTAAACCATACATAATCTTATAAACTAAACAAACATTTATAAACTTAATGAGGTTTTCTCAGCTTAGCAAGTTATACTTATTTAAAATATGACAATGTTGAAAACTAAATTGTTTTTTTATCAAAAATTGTAAGGGCTTGTTTGTATAATAATTCCAATGATTCTAGAACTTTGATTTATTATTATTATTTGTATTTATTTGAGAAGAACATTCTACTATACAATAGTGATATATTTCTGTCATAATTTCTTCAAGTTAAACTTATTTTGGTGTGTTGTAGGAGACCTTTGAGTTTTTTTTGCATCGTGGAAATTATGGATCCCCAGATGTTATATAATAATGTTAAGCATTATAACAGATCTTTAGTTCAGAAATTAGTAGTAAGAAATGTCATGAAAACAAAAGTTCTATATATTTGATTTCTTCACAGACCTCCTTGAGTAACTTCAGGAACTAATGAATTAAGGAATAGTTTACTCAAAAATTTAAGTTTTATTTATTCATCATTTATTTGCCCTCATGCCGTTCCAAACCCATATGACTTTCTTTCTCGCACTTTCTTCTCCTTTTGTGTTCCACGGAGAAACAAGCTCATACTGGTTTGGAGTGACAGAGTGATAATTTCTGGGCGAATTTTCCCCTTTAAGGCATATAAGATTTCAATTTCACTTACCAGATTGACTTTGACTTTGTTCCCTGTCTCTGTATGATAATACATCATTTATTGCTAGTTGTTTTTCAATCTAGTCTTTGCAACAGGAGACATGCAGTGTTATGAAACACATTTATATTGTCCTCGGGCTGCAGATGGTGTAATTCTGCGTCCGTTCCAAGCTTTGGGAAGCTCAGAGCGTGTCCGAGGCCTGCTAGAGCAGATGGTGGATTATCCAAACAAGCGGACAAATTAGCCATATTCCTGTTGTGTGCTCAGAGCGCCCGGCGCACAGAATCTGAGCCAGTGGGTCTGCTGGGGTCCTTCATTTCCACGTGTTGCTTCTCCAACTTCATCTTTCTGCGGCACATTAAAGGAATAGTTCACCTGAAAGTGAAAATTAGCTGAAAATGTGCTCACCCTCAGGTCATCCCAGATCAGGATGAGTTTGTTTCTTCATCAGGTTTGGAGAAATGTAGCATTGCATCAGTGTCTCAGCAATGGATGCTCTGCAGTGAATGGGTGCCGTCAGAATGAGAGCTGATAAAAACATCACAATAATCCACAAGTAATCCACAGCACTCCAGTCCATCAGTTAACATCTGGAGAAGACAAAAGCTGAAACTAATCCAGCATTAAGATGTTTTTAACTGAAATACATTGAGTCCATAATCCATAATAACACGTCCTCCAGTGAAAAAGTGTTCTGGTCTGAATCAGGAGAGAAATCTGCACAGATCAAGCAGCGTTTAAACAGCTCTAAACAAATATGTGGCTGGATTTTGATGTGATACATTTCTCCAAATCTGATGAAGAAACAAACTCATATTGGAAGAGCCATGGGTGACAACATGTTCATTTTGTGATTTATAGATTCCACCTGTAATGCATTTTAATTCTAGGTATCTCATATTTTTAACATTTTGTTTTTTGATAGGTTAGTCAGTGGAGGGCAGCATGGATTTTTGACTTGAACCTGCATGAGCACTAAGACTCAATGTCTCGATCACATGCACTAATCTAATTTATTTTTATTTTTATTTTTTACAATTAAGAGTTTCAAGAAAAGGGAGTTTGAGAGACATGGCCATGCAGCAGTGTGCTTCTCTATAAAGCCAGAGTTCTTCAGTAACCCACAGTATTCACTAATAAATAGCCTTTTATTCCTACAGAGTGCCATTCGTGCACTTAATTCAATCAAAGCTAAAACATATAGGGCCAGCATCCTCGGCTCTTTCCACTTCAGACACTAAGTACCGCTGATGCTTCTGGTGCTTCAGTGCTACTCAGTTTTCAGGAAAAAGTTACTTAAATGCTAGAAAGCTTGAGATGCATTTTAACCTGCATCATCACGTGGATGTGCAAGCAGAATCACTCAATATGGCTAATTTTCCAGTCTGGCAGATGTGATGAATTGGCTCTTTAACCTGCACTACAGTCTCACTGATCAAATGGCTTTTTGTCTAATTGCATTGCTTTGTTTGCAGTATGCTGACTGATGTGGGATCATTGTCTGATGCTGAAGCAGTAGGAAGAGACAGCATTTCAGTTTGCTGCTCAGATAGATTGGGAATGCCTAATGAGTGTTATTAATGGATGCTGTGAAAGGGACGATAAATAAACTCAACCTCTGCTGCTTGGAAACTGCAGACCTTCACACATCACATCAGAGGCTATTGTTGTAACACATTTAGACACTGACAAGCCCTAGAAGTCATTATAATGGAAGTTTCCTGTCTATATCCTCCGTTTTCTCTCAGGGCCATATGCGCTTTCTGAGTGTTCAAAAGCAAGCTGTTTTAGCAGCGAACACTTTCCTTCTTCAGTCCAGAGCAATGTGGAGAATGAAAACAGACAGACTGTGTGTTTGTATGTATATATATATAGTTATATTAGGGCTGTCAAACGATTAAAATGTTTAGTCTAATTACATAATATGCTGATTAATTAACCAAATGAATTGCAAGCTAATTGGGCATTAATTTTGGCTGAGAAATTACTCCCCAAAAGATAGCCATTATTGTGTGAAATGAGAAAAGCATTCATAAAAAAAGTAGTTTTAAAAACAAATATTTGAAAAAAAAAAAGCATAAATATAGTAAATGGGTATTAATGGTTTTAAAAAAATTAAATATTGAAAAATATTAAAAAAAACAATTTTTTTAAATGCAATGATATGCTAAACATGAAACTAAAACCACCAGTAGGTGGCAGCAAGTCACTGTCTTAATGAGTGAGTCATTGATTCAGTCATTCAACTGATTTGTTCAAATGGCTGAAAAATATTTAGAAACGAAGCACGTGACTGTCTTCATGAATTATTCGAGTCATTGAATCATTCGCTCACTCAGTTTGTTCAAAAATGTGGATTAATTCGGTAATGAATCAGCGTTGTGTGTTGCTCGGAAAGGAACAACAGTTCTGCTGAGGCTTAGATTGGAGCTATTTTCGTTTGTGGAACTGCATATTGCCTAATCATTGTAATAGGTTATTTTTTCCAAAATTAATCTGCACCAAATTAACACATTAAATCGACAGCTCTAGTATAAATAGATAGATATATAGATATGTAGATTTATAAAAGTCACAATTGTTTTAAAAGAAAAAAGATGCAGTTGTGAGGTCATAAAGGTGGAAAATGTTGCAAGTTGCAATTATGAAAAATAGTCACAGTTACTTCACTGTTTAAGGCATAAACATTTTTCATACACTCTTTAAAAACGGGGTTTTTCACAGTGATGGCATAGTTTTCATTTTGTTTCCCAAAGAACCTTTAAGTGATCAATTCTTTCAAGAACCATGTTTTTCTTGTGTGAAGAAGAGAAAAAACTAATACTAACAGTTTTTCACTATATAGAACCATTTGTGCGATGGAAAGATTCCATGGATGTTAAAGATTCTTCATGGAACCAGATGCCAAAAAAAGGACCTTTATTTTAAAGTGTACCATGTTGTTCTGATTTATTGATGGTGCAAACACTGAAAAAGGAGCGTTGAAGGGTAAAATAAGAGCACAGCTTGCCACACCTCTCTATCCATCTGTACATGGGCAAATACAACAACAAAAACACACAAATAAATGATTTCTGGGCATGATGAAGTAGATGAAAGTTGAATGGGATTTTATGGGAAACTCTGAGTTCAGCTCCTCCTCTTCTTGACAGGAATCCTGCAGCTTCCTCTGTCTCTGGAGGAAGGACGAGAAGTCAGCCTGGAGTTTCTCTCACACACACACACACACACACACACACACACACACACACACACACACACACACATTAAGAAGACCAAATGGTTTTTATACTGTACAAACTATATGTGCTATTGCCCTACACCAACCCTACCCCTAAACCTACCCCTTACAGGAAATGTTGTGCATTTTTACTTTCTCAAAAATCTCACTCTGTATGATTTATAAGCGTTTTGAAAAATGGGGACATGGGGCAATGTCCTCATAAATCACCTTCTCCTTGTAATACCTGTCATACCCATGTCATTATACAAATTTGTGTCCTCATATGTCACAAAAACGTGCACACACACACACACACACACACATACAAACAGAGACAAATGTACATACAGCTCCATGAAAATGCTTTTTGAACAGAAATGTGTAAAAATTTCACAATAGACAAGCAGTGTGTTTAATACAAAACTGATCCATTCATCTCTTTATTGAACATTTACAGTGCACGGTGGAAAACTAATGCAAAGCTTTGGATTTCTTAGCTGGCTGAGCTTTCTTTGCCAGCAAGAACCTCCAGCAACCTTTCCAGTAATTGCAGATCAGACTTGCACAGCGGTGTTGAGGAACCTGTTAGAATTCTTGGTGATTCATGACCCCAGAGTTAGCAGAAAGTAAGCTGTGGAGCACAGATTCATGGCAGTGGATGCAGTGTGAGTCGTGTTGAGGTCAGGTGTGTTACTCCAGCCTGACGAGGGTCGTTCATTCAGAGATCTCACTCCTCAGCGCTGTGCTATTTCAGCGGCCGACCAAAAACAAGCGAAGGAGCGACGCAACAGGCGCTGAAGAATTTACATCCCCATGTGAGATTATCACCGTTAGTGTGTGTGTGTGTGTGTGTCTGTGTCTGTGTCTGTGTGTGTGTGTTGTGTGCGTGTGCGTGTTTGTGTGTGTGTGTGTGTGTGTGTGCGCGTGTGTGTGCGTGTGGGTGTGTGCTGCTGTAAATTCCAGTGCTGTTGCATCGTACATTCACTTAAACTGAATGCATATTAAGAGTATTTTTTGTTTACTTTATTAATATAAAATTTAGGGTGATTTTATTTAATTTAATTTTATTTTATTTTGACTCTACTGTTCAATTGTTTGGTATAAGATATGTTTTGAAAGAAATTAATACTTCTATTAATCAAGGATGCTTTAAATTGATCAAAAGTGACAGTAAAGACGTTTAAAATGTTACAAAAGATTTCTATTTCAAATAAATGCTGCTCTTTTGAACTTTCTATTCATCTGTGATGGAGTAATGATGCTGAAAATACAGCTGCGCATCACAGAAATAAATGACAGTTTAACAGATATTCACATAGAAACCAGCTAAAAACTGTAAAAATATTTCACAGTATTACTTATATAGGCTATAGTATAAAGGCTTTTCAAAAACTTTTTTTTTATATCTTACAGACCCCAGAATTTAATTTAATTTTACTTTATTTGATTGTATTTTATTTTTAATTGAAATTAAATTAAATAATTATTTATTTTATTTTATTTTTAATTGAAATGGAATTAAATAAAATAATTTTATTTTATTGTAGTTTATTTTATTTTAATTGAAATGAAATAAAATTATTTGATTTGATTTGATTTTTAATTGAAATGAATTTAAATTAATGTATTTTATTTTACATTATTTAAATTTAAATGAAATTAAATACAATTATTTTATTTTATTTAAGATAATAAAAAGGCACTTTGAGTAGCCATGCTTTTTCATTCAGGTTATAATTGGACTAATATATGTAGGGCTGTTTATCCTGAAGCGTCCAGCACTGTTAACACCACTGTGAGAGGAGATGTGTGTTTGCTAGCTCACTTTATCCACCAGTGCTCTGCTGGCACCAGTGTGAGATGAGCACAGCTTTACTCACTCCTCGTCATGTTCATCAAATCCTCGCTGGCTGATGTGATATGTTTAGTTGTGTAGAGCAGTCGTCTGACTCTTCAGGCCAATGCATGCCTCAGTGAAAGATTCCTCGTCTCAGGCCAGTTTTGCCCAGCGGATCAGAACTTGAACATTTTCAGTGTGAAAGCGTGTGTTCATGATGAAGGGCGCGCTGTAAAAACATCCCACACGGCCCGTAGCCTTCATTAGCTGTTCTTTGGGGAGGTTGGCAGTAAAAGTAAACAGGGTTGCCGACTGATGCTTGGCGCAGATTCCCACTGTGAGAGAGGAGAACGAGCCAGGACAGCCGCTCTACTGGCAGAGAGCAGAGTTAGTCATTCTCACACTTCATGGACGTGTTAGTCTTGTGTGTGACATTATTTAATCTGTTGCTTTGCGAGATGTGATGCTGTCTCTCATAAAAGCACGTTTTCCAGGACATTAAATGCTCAGAAAGCTCGTTACATTTATTCCGGACACCTGTTGCTTTCTAAACCTTTAGGCTGTTTCAGTGATGTGATCAACATTCATCAGTATGGAGCTTTAATATAGAAGCTGATATACAACAACTACGCAAGGTTTGATGGCTAAACCTGAAGTCCAGTGTGAAGCTGAATCAGTACATCTGCTGGAAGTGGTTTTATGAAGTAGGTTATGAGTTATAAACGGATATGGATTTTACTTTCTGTTACGATGTGTTGCCATGAATTGGAAGCTATAGCAACTGTAAATTGATGAATTTCGATTATTAGTTATTAAATAATTATTTATTATTTTTGGTTGTTTTTGTTATTATTTGTTAGAATTTTTATTGCATTTTTTATTTTTTATTTCTAAATTGATTTTACTTTCCATAAGACTTGTAATGGCACTGTTTTTTTTATATGTAGTTTTTTGGTTATATTTTTGTATTTGTATTTTGTTTATAATTTTTTTTCTGTTTTTTAATCATATCCTTTTTATTGATAACACTTTAATTTACTGTGTATTATTTTTATTTTATTTTATTTTCATATTTTTATTGTATTTTAATATTTGTATTGTAGTTTTTCTATTTATTTTTATTGTATTATTTTATTTATTTATTTATTTTACGTGAATCTAATTTAAAAATACAAAATAACTATATGTATTTCTGAAATATGCCTCCACTTACCATTAAACATACAAGTGGTCAGGAGAAGCATGTACAATAGCATACTACCATTTCTAGTATGCTACATTTCTCACATATTACAGTTAACATCCTTTTTAAAAAATAGTATGCAGTACACAGCGTGCAGTACGTAGTTTGCAAGTATTCTATTCTGAAAACAGCCTTTGTTTTATTGAAGTAAAAAAATAAAAATACAGTCCTTTCATAAAATCAGTTTCAGGGTTTTCTGCATATTATTTACATTCAAGATACGTCTCAAACCTAGTAATCTGGAGCTGTCAGGCTGATTGTGATGAGGTGATCTCGTTTCAGTTCTTTTATTGTGAGTTTAGCGCTGTAGGTCATCGTTTAGCTGTTTTCATTAAAGCATACAGTATTTCATGTCTCCCATTTCAGAAGAGCCCATCTGAAGCACATTCATCATGCATATTAAAGACTGCGCTAATGAATGCTGATGTGGGAGTGATATCAGCTCCGTCTCTGTGCTGTGAGCTAGAATCATTAGTGTTAATCTCTGCTGGAGTCACTAATGCCGTATCAATCACGGGTTAAACCCCAGGTTTCGGTCACGGTGTGTTTAGCAGTGCTGTTCTGCAGGTGTGGAGGGATCCTGGTGAAAGTGTGTGTCTGTGTGTGTTTCACTGCATTGATCTCAGCTGGAGCTCGCTGTGATTCACTAATCACACTGATCACTTCTGATCTGATCCGATCCTGTACGTTTAACAGACGCAGGAGGTCTGACCTCAGATCAGCATACAGCAGGCTTTCTCTCTCTCTCTGTGTGTGTGTGTGTGTGTGTGTGTGCGTGTGTGCGTGTGTGCGTGTGTGTGAGTGTGTGAGTGTGTGTGAGTGTGTGAGTGTGTCTGTATGTGTGTGTTTGGATTCATTTGATATATTTTAAATTATCACTCAAGGTTCCTCTTTAAACACCAGTAATTTAATAACACTTAAATGTCATCTTTAGCAAATCTCAAAATCTTATTTATTTTGTATGCATAAATTTACTTTAGCCTTTGAAATGATTTTAGTTTTTAGTGTTTTATTTTCCTTTTATTTAGACAATATAGTATAGAATTCTTAAATCACTCTCTGATGTTTTTTTGACTATAACAAAAAAAAATCAGCATATTGGCAGCTTTAAGCAGCTGGAACGTTAATATCTGTGGATCCTTAATATGTTTTTAGTCAGATCAGATCAGAGTCTGTATGTAATGTCTGTTTATTTGGTATGTAGTGAAGTGCCACTGAAGTGATCACCTGATCGGGTTTATTTTGTGATTAATAGCATGTAGAAATTAACGGCTTTACCCTAAAATAAAAGGGAAAAATCCCAGTGTTCACTCGAATGGGTATTTAGTGTTCAGTGTGTATGTGTGTGTTTGTTTTCACCCTCTGTTCTTAGTTCTTCTGTCGCTTTTCTTAAACACAGACTGAAGAAGTGTGCTGTTTCTGGCCTTTTGTAGCCATACATCGCCGTTTAAGGTTCTGCTGACTGTGCTGAATATCACAGTAAAACTGTGTGAACCCAGTCCTGTGGGCTTTTTAGTTGCACATTAAATTCAGACGCCTGTTAGACGACAAACCCCAGCACACTGGAGCTCCAGTTCAGGAGAACAGCAGGACTTTATCCTTATTTCAGCGATGGGCTTGTCATTGTGCCGTAGAAAGAGGAAAATCAAGCGTCTACATTAGGGTTTCTGACCAATGCAATCACATCGAATGAGCTGAAATTGTTTAAATTCAACAACAGTAGCTATTTATTAACATGAGAATATCACAATAATCTGAACTTCATATAGATTCACTGAGGCAAATGCACTGACGGCTCATGGAGAATCACAACATGCATGTCAAACATATAAGAAATACTGCAGATAACTGATTCAGGAGTGTTGTATTGGTAGGAAATGATGCTGTTTATTTATATATCCTGCATCATTTCCACTGTTTTTGGCTCTGTATGATTTGCCGTGTTTTTTTGGTGATTTATTGTTCATCATTTTCCACATTCCTGCTGGCTGTTTGAGAAATCTGGTCTGTAGTTTGACTTTAATAAGATCCGCTCCAGCTTTCTGAATGGAGAATCATGTGTTTTTTCTCCAGCATTAAATTGCTCGGGATCGTTTCATTCCTCTCAGATATCATTCTCGGCACTTCGGGTTTTGTGAGGCAATACGTTGAGAGATTATCAGATTACTGCTTAATAAGCGCAAACACGCTTGCTTTTGTGAGAGGAAAATGTCTGTATCAGGACTCACACACTGAAGTCAATCAAAATCAGCAGAGATTTTCACATGGGCTTCAAACAGTGATGCTAACACACTCACAGATGAACGTCTGACCTGTGTTTGCACAGCTGCTGGAGACACCGGAATCACGGCCGGTTTAGTCATTTGATATCAGTTATCACTTTTCTTTTCTTCAGTATAGGGATTGATAGAAAGTTTGTGAGTGTGTGTGTGTGTGTGTGTGTGTGTGTGTGTGTGTGTGTGTGCATGTGTGTGTGTTTGTGTGCCAGCCTGCATCCGCTGTAATGGGCTGTTGACCCTCAGGAGGAGGAGGTCGATTGGTCATTCATCACTAGATCATCCACACGCCTCCAGTGGGTTAGATTAGCCATCAGACCTGGCATACAACGACTGGAGAAACTCATCGTCACTCTCTGCTTCACTCTCTCTTTCTCTCTCTCTCTCTCTCTCTCTCTCTCTGAGTTTGGCTGAACTCTGATTGCACTGAGCTCCAGTTTTATCTTCAGAGCAGAACAAAGGCTGAGCTGCTGCTGCTGAATCAGACTGATGCGAGACTGTAACGCAGCGCTGCTGCTGATGGTGTGGGTGTTCAGTGCCGTCTGTGATGGAGACTCACTCAACTGAATGTTAAAGTCGCCCGACATTCTATTTCTAATGCAAATATGCACTTTAGGTGCTGCTGGTCATCAAGTGTCTTCTGTTCACCGAGGCTGCTTTTATTTGATAAAAAATACAGTCAAAACAGTAAAAATTGTGAAATATTATTACCATTTAAAACAGCTGTTTTCTATGTGAATATATATATATTAAACTGTAATTTATTTCTGTGATGCGCAGCTGTATTTTCAGCATCATTACTCCAGTCTTC
>NW_015554070.1:335355-336985 GCF_001515605.1 Sinocyclocheilus anshuiensis
TTACTGTCACTTTTGATCAGTTTAATGCATCCTTGATGAATTCATGTATTAATTTATCTTAAAAAATACACACACATACTCTATATATTAAAGGAAAAACAATGGCAAGCGCCTGTCCGGTCATTATTTAATTGGAGACACATTATTCTTGCATAAGAAAATCCACAGAAAACAAGGTCAACACTCTAGTGTTTAATGCATCTTGATTTCATTTAGCATCTTATGTGTTTGCCTGGCATTTTTTTCTGGGTTTGTCACTATAGGGTGATGCATGCTGGTGGACAGACTGGGTTTCAGACAGGCTTCTCATGTGTTAATGAGCCTTCATGCAGGTTCTAACGAGGTGTAATTGCTGTTTGGTTCTGGCTGGAATCAATGCTGCTGTCCAGTGGAGACTCATTTACATATTCACACACACACACACACACACACATCTTTTTACCGTCAGATTCCCTCGATCCCTCTCGCATTCACACCCACACAGGCACTTTTTATATGATGAATTATTCATATACGGCCTCAGTAAAGAGTTTGATCCGGATGCATCAGGTTGAGGACGTATATTATCAGCCGATTGCTGATGATCATTTTAAACCAAATTCTCTCAGCTGTGTTTATATTGATTTGTTAATAAATGTAGAGAAGTTCTGATAGAAGCACAGATGTGAGAGCCGTGCTGCAGGTTTGAGTCTGGCCTCCTGCAGTGGGACTCAGTCCTATGTTTTATTTATTCCCACAAACGCTTCTTAGAATTTTTTTTTTTTTCATAAAAGTGTTCTTTAAATAAACAAACAAATAAATAAATACATAAAAAAAACAAATTCTTGAAAATTGTAAATAACCTCTTAAAGTTTGGATGTTGTAAACGTATCATCCAATCTTTAAATTATTCCATTCAATGTGACAAATGATGAAATAAAAATGCGATATTTTGTGTTTTCTGTTTTTCTGCACTAAAAAATAAAAAAATAAAAAACTAATTAAATAAGTAATTACTGTACAATAAAATAAAATAAATAAAAAAACTAAAAACTAAAGTCCAATAAACAAAGTACAAGCGAAATAAATCAAATTTATGTTTTCCGTTATTTATTTTTAAATTTCCCAAGGTGTTTTCTTGCTGCCTGTGTTCACATTTTTGTGTGAAAAAACAGCTTTATTGTGTATACCGAAAAATTCAATATTTTTTCATTTGTCAGAGTTGAATTGAATGATCAGATGATCACAATTGTCTTAAATCTCAAAAGGTGGATTTATCAGGTTGTTTAATATATTAATCTTTATAATACTAGCTACATATAATGCATTTCATTACTATATGCAGTATTTTACGTTAATAATTTAGTTCATATGTTCATATGTCTGGAAACAGCAGCTGGTGCTTGTTGAGGAACATTCTTGCATTCACTGGTGTGTGACTCCGTCTCTTCCTCCCACTCGCTTTATGTCTGTCGATTTTTCTCACTTTGACACAGATGCTGTAAGAGAGTGAATGCTTACATGTCAGTGTCTGTGAGAAGAGATATTTCTGCACATCTCGGCCTTTGGCTCTGTAAAGGAACACACACTCACAAACACGCACACGCACACACACACACACACACACAGACACAGACACACACACACACAC
>NW_015554070.1:337108-340015 GCF_001515605.1 Sinocyclocheilus anshuiensis
CACACACACACACATTCACTCACGCACGCACGCACGCACGCACACACACACACACTCACTCTATCTGTCTTACTTGTATAGTTTAGAAATACTGTCCGTCTGAGATGCCAGTTTATTTCTCTGCATGTCAGGACCTAATTATATTTAGCAGCACAGCTGTTCACCCACAATGCATCAGCTTTCTCTTGCAGCTGTTAACTTTTCTTTCTGAAAGCGTTGTAATAAGTGCCTCACACATTTCTCGTTAAACAACGGCGTGTTACTAAACTAAATCTCTTAAACACGCTCGCTTCCATGAGTGCATTTGTGCACATGCAGATGACCACTTACAGCGGTATTCGGCCCCCACCGTCACATTGATCTTTTTATAGAAATAAAAACTATTTAGTTCAGTTGTTCACGGACGCTACAATTCTAAACTGAAGCATGTGCTCCATTCAGTCAGATTACGTGAAGTAATGAGAGACGACAGACAGACGATGGAGGAGGATTTGCTGTCAAAGACAAAAATAAAAGCAAAAGCACATATTTAAGCATTTGTTTTACAGTAAGATGTTTTAATTATTTGTAATACAAAACCGATTTATATGAAGCCTATCACATGGCATGCAGGAAAAATAAAATAAAATAAATGAATTAAGCAAGTAAGTTTGTTCCCATGTGTTTGTTCCTTCATTTGAATTAAGCTGTGGACGTGAATTAAGAATGTATTCAAACTTACAACTGTATACATCTTAATTCGTTCCCTCATTTTATCAAGTTGTTGCTAATCTAGTAATTTGTTCCCTCATTAATTAAATCAAAACACGGTTATGAATTAGTACATCATGGCCATGATTTAATAAAATGAGGGAATGAATTAAGTTTTAGGATCAAAGAAATTGCTGCAGATCTTTAAGTGGCATTGACAAATATCTGATCTTGTCAAATGTGTGTGTAATCGGTGGGAAGATTTCCTCACCATAGCATCCATAGTACACACTCACATTTCTGCTTAGTGGATGAACACACACACACGCACATCCGTTCTTACTGTCCATCTCCGTTCACTGTTTTGGCCCGTGTTCCACATCCATGACCATCACCACAGAAAAACAGCCTGAGTCCACACAGCACTGCATTGGTGGACTGGAGTGTGTCTGTGTGTGTCTGTGTCTGTGTGCGTGTGCCTGTGCGTGTAAGCTGTGTGTGTGTGTGTGTGTGTGCGTGTAGCTGTGTGTGCGTGCGTGTGTCTGTGTGTAAAGCAGGCGGTGAGAGACAGACAGACAGACGCTGGTGAAGTCAGACACACATGGCTTCAGGTTGGTTGTAAGTGTTTCAAATGCTGGATGATTTCAAATCAGACCGTGATGAGGTTGTTAGAAGCTCTCGCTTGCTTTCAAGTCTTCACAGTTCCTCTTGAGTCTGAGGTATTGATAGGACTCTGCTGCAGTAGTTCTGTGTTGTTTGGACTCACACTTCCTACTGTTTGACGGTCCTTATCACCGACTTTCGGTTTCTTCTTCACTGATGAGGTCTCACTGATAATGCGTTGTGTCTGCAGTCTTAATCGTGAAGTCTGTTCTTAAAACACCAAACAATTGTGCTGTTAATGTTACAGACGCTCCTCACTCATTTCACCCACAGCATTTACTAAACACTGATGAACACAATTTACTACATTGATTTACACACTAGAGAATATAGGCAGTGAAAAGATAAGAGATATTTGTTTCCCCCCTATAATAATAATAGGTGTTCACATTATTTTGTCCAACCCCTGTATATGTATTATGTATTATATTAAAAAACAGAGCATAATTCACTGTTTAGCCATTTGAAAATAGGAAATATGTTGCTTTATTTTTGTTCAGCCACATTTTGAGTGATCTTTAATTATTTTTGGGACTAAAAACTTGTAGCATTGTACCTGCTGTCCGATTACATTCATCATTATTTATGCTGTTTGAATTACTGTTTTGAGTTTAATAAGACCTGGCTTTTATTACATTATCGAGACACCAGGAAAGAAAATGAATGTCAGTTCAGATCATCAATTTTACTTATATATCACATATAAAATATGTTTTACGCTAGTTATCAAATCAGTCACCCAAATATACTTCTGTGCACCATTTGTTGCAAATCCAATCCAATACCAGTATTATTCAACCCAATATAGCATATTTTCTAATGTTAAATATTTAATTGGCTGATTCCCCGTGGCTGAAGCCGGCTGTCTCTCTCCAGTGTGTTATCAGCGTGAACACATGAGATCCAGAGAGACCTACAGCGCTATCTCTGACAGTCAGTCTCTCTCTCTGCTCTCATTGGAAGCAGGCAGCTGGACAAACGCTACAGACTCAGAAGGGCCAACCACTTCAGTCCAACTTACAAAAACTGCCGCTTTTCTGTTTTCTGCATCCCACAGTGTAAGTGTGTGCAGTGCGTTATTGATTTGATGGTATTATGTACCAAATCGATGAGACTCCCTGTCATCAGTGTCGTCTCAGGTGTCTTGTACACGGGTCAGAGACCAAAAGGGGTTTTCAAGCATCAAAACAATCAAAGTTTAATATGGCTTGAATTTTTCCCTCTGTACATTAGATGTGTCCTGTTAAATTAAATTTTTTTCTAAGCTAAAAATAATGACTTTCATACATTTTATACCCTGATTTAGAGTACAAAATTTATTCAGTGTACCCTAGTGAAACAAAAAAAATACTAAAATGTATTTGAAATACATTTATTTTGTGCTAAGTGTACTACAAATACATTTACATATTTATGTGCTTAAAAAAACCTGTAATTGTACTTTTGGTATTCTAAACTGGCATACTTAAAGTATGCTAAATTAGAACAAATTTTGTGCTGAATGCACTTTTATTGTGCAGAAGTAATGCTGAGGTAATAAATATAATATATATA
>NW_015554070.1:340251-347586 GCF_001515605.1 Sinocyclocheilus anshuiensis
TTTCTCCATTTGTGGATAATGGCTCTAACCGTGGTTCGCTGGAGTCCCAAAGCCTTAGAAATGGCTTCATAACCCTTTCCAGACTGATACATGTCAACTATTTTGCTTCTCATCTGTTCTTGAATTTCTTTAGATCACGGCATGATGTGTTGCTCTTTAAGCATGCTTCACTTCGTCAGACAGGTTCTATTGAAGTGATTTCTTGATTCAACAGGTCTGGCAGTAATCAGGCCTGCGTGTGGCTAGTGAAATTTAACTCTTAACGCTTTCTAAAATGATTTGGTTAATCACAGTTCTTTCATGATTTAAGAGGAGGGGCAATTAATTTTTCACGTAGGACCAGGTAGGTTTGGACAGCTTTTTTCCCTTAATAAATGAAATTATCATTTAAAAACTGCGTTTTGTATTTACTTGCGTTATCTTTGCGTAATATTAAAATTGGTTTGATGATCTGAATCTTTTACGTGTGACAAATATGCAAAAAATAAACAAAACAGGAAGGGGGCAAAAAACTTTTCACGGCACTGTATATATATATATTTCTATCATGAGAACTCTCTGAAGATTTTAGCATGGTAATGTATATGACAATGTTAATGTATTTGGTCTTGGCGGAATAAGTCTGCTACGCTGCTGCTGTTGGTTATTGCTGTATTTGTAGATTATTGCTGCTGCTGCTGCAAGCAAGTACAGGAACTTGCTCCTGCCAATACATAAGCCGATATGGTGCTGTGAGTATTTAAGACACACTGCTGCTGCACAAATAGCATATAAAATAATCCGTAGCAGATCTATACAGGTGGAGCTGGGGGAGGTGGAGGGTTTCAGAGGACCTCTAAAGCACGCTGCAATGCTCAAGCGAATGCTAATCAGCCAGGCTGTGCATGCAACATTAACCAATCAGCTTGTGACAAGTCGTTTAATGCTAATAATATCATCAGTTTACGTTAAGGACCCATCAGCCTGCGCCATCTAGAGTTTCATGACAGAACTTGGTATATGCTTCGATGCAACATTATTTCACCCATATTTTGACATTTGATTTTCACAGATGATATTTGAAACATTAAAGTAAAGACTTTACTGGCATTTAATATGAGTGCATATAAAATCACTTTTGTAAACTGAATTTGATGCGGACACCAGAATGGTACGTGGTCTCGTCTTTGACCCACATTTGATGAGAGTAAAAAAAATAATAAAAAAATACAAGGACAACAAACAGAAAGACAGTAAAGATGCCATTTTATTGCATTGTAGGCCAGTTCACAAAATAATGACTCTTATGGTCTGATTCTTTTTAATGAATCTGTCAAACAGACTTGTTGTTTCGAATCATTATTACAGCCAACTCACTGACTGAATCAGTTGGACTGGTTCTAGACTTACTGAACTGTATTCCTGTGCTAATCTAAAAATATTTGACACGCTCTATTGAACATTTCCTCAGTTCACCTGCTGGTGAGGCAAAAAGCTCATTTCGGGTGTCAAACCGAAGATTGTAAGCGTTTAATATCGTCGGCTGAGATGGTGGATGGCGTTGGGCTGCAGGAGGAGGGGTGTTTGTTTCATGTGTTTAATGTTTGCTCCCATAATGCCCTGCAGGAGGGTGAATGGATGCAACGGTGAACGGCTTCCGGTAATAATTTATTCAAATGATTGGAGAGGTGAGGAGAGCAGGTGTGACCTGATGCAGAGTTTGATTTCATCCAAACACAGACTCATGTGCCCGAGGACTTGGCCGACATAGAGCCGCTTTTAGAAATTTCCAGTCAGTAACATCTTATTTTCTCCTCTTCGGGGATTGAGCCGGAGGAAACGGAGAGGTGAGGAGCAGATTCAGCGCAGGCTGCTGACATGGAAAAGCTGAGCGTGTAGCTACAGCTGAAGAAAGAGTGACTGGGATCAGACTTCGATGTCGTCAGAGTCTCAGAGCGACTCAAACGTACTCAGGGTTTGTCCTCAGGAGGTTCATCGACACACGGACGAGAGCCAGAAAACACAGCCTGCAGCACTGAATCCAGTCCAGAACTAGACCTTTACAATACCTGACGAAAATATGCTATCTGTCCATCTATCATTCCATCATCCATCCGTCATGTGTTCTAGCATACAGTTGTGGCCAAAAGTTTTGGCAGGGACATAAATTTTGTGTTTTGCAAAGTTTGCTGCTTCATTATTTGTAGATAATTTTTCCACGTTTCATGAGTCAATATTTACAGTGTTGACCTTTGTTAACCTCTGCAATTCGCTCTGCATGCTGGATATCTATCTATCTATGTCTATCTATTGTTCCATCCATTGTTTATTCTGTCTTTCTATCGTTCCATTATCCATCCATTGTCGGTCTATTGTACGATCTGTTGTTTCATCCATTCATCCATCCATTGTTTCTTCCATCATTGTAGCATTCCATCCATCCATCATTCATTCTATCATTCTATCTATTGTTCCATCCATCCATTGTTTCTTGTAGCATTATTGTTCCATCCATCCATCCATCATGTGTTCTATCATGCTATTTATTATTCCATCCATCCATTGTTTATTCTGTTGTACTATCTATTGTTCCATCCATCCATTGTTTCTTCTAGCATTCCATCCATCCATTGTTTATTCTGTTGTACTATCTATTGTTCCATCCATCCATTGTTTCTTCTAGCATTCCATCCATCCATTGTTTATTCTGTTGTACTATCTATTGTTCCATCCATCCATCGTTTCTTCTAGCATTCCATCCATCCATTGTTTATTCTGTTGTTCTGTCATTCCATCATCCATCCATTGTTGGTCTATCATACTATCTATTGTTTCATCCATCCATCCATCCATCCATCCATCACCAATTCTGTCATTCTATCTATTGTTCAATCCATCCATGTTTCTTCTATCATTCTATCATTCCATCCATTAATCCTTTCTTCTGTCATTCTATCATTCCATACATCATTCTATTGCTCGTTTGTTCGCTCGCTCATTTGTTCATTCTGTCATTTATCTTATCTATCTATCTATCTATCTATCTATCTATCTAGGAAGCGTTCCTGGAAAGATAAAGGTCATGCTTTGATTCCCACAGTGTGAGACTGTAAATCAGCAGAGCTCATCAGACCACACACACACACACACAGAGCATCTGACACCTGGAGAGGAAGCGTGTTGCGTGGTGGGTGGGCCGCAGCATGTGTTCATGTGTTTGTGTGTGTGTGTGCGTGTGTGTGTGTGTGAATGCCGGGTTTCCGTTTGACCTTTGATCCCTGAACTGTTGCAGACGTGACGGGTGAAAGGTCTCCTCGGCTGGATTTGGTTCTGCTGGAGCCTGTAATTATCGTTACGAGCTCCGGCAGATACGCCCATTTCTCCAGACCGCAGTAACGTGCCTGAACGAGTACAGGACGTATGAAGAGGAGAGCTGCAGCATCTCAGCGTGAGCGCGTGTAAGCCTGGATGTCTGAGTTTATAAAACACACTCCTGCTCTAAAGCCTGCTGCTCACGCTGGCTAGCTGAATTTTAAGCCTCTCTAAACCATGGAAATGCCATGTTGATGCTTTTTGAAACTTTTCATGGTGTTTTCAAACTCTTTCAGTTGGAAAATGTCTTTTATAGCTGCACTTACACGTGTGCAGAACACCGGAATTAAAGCTAATTTAATAATAAATTAAAATAATCAGATTTAACACCCAAATACAAACTTGTACAAAGATTTAAACTGCACATATGGCAGTTTTTATATCAAGTTTTTAATGATAGAATTATGTTTCTGCTTCAATTTGTGATTTAAACATTTAAAAAAAAAATTAAGTTGTTTTCATGACAAATTTATTCAAACATGCATTAAATAATGAAGGCATCACTGACAGGTTAAGTAAAAATATTATGAATATTGATTATAATGTATATATTTAGCAAAATGTTCAGTTGAATAGTTATTTTTTCTAGCTGACTATTGAGTTTACAGAGATTGAATGTCTGTCCTGAGGTTTCTGACGTTTCGTGATGTTATTGCTCTCAAGCTGTTTTATTGACATGGTTGAAACACTGATTGAACGTTTACATGATTCATGACTTTATTTCAGGAAGTTGTTCTGTTTCTGATGTTCATTCATGTTTATTTGCTGCTGTAACTAGTAGTAAAGGAAGAGATGATCACATTAACATCACATTAAAGAGCCACAAAACCACATTTGTTGATTGTCATGATAAAATTTGAAAGTTGAGACTTTGTTTCATATTAACAGTAACAGAACAAAGCTTATTGCGATTTTTGGATGGCAGGGGCTACAAATAATGATTCGTGAAGTTCATGCATCAACAGAAAACAGCATAGACTAAAAGACCGATCTTTAGATTTAAGAATCCATAGTATAGATTAAAAATGATAAATCCAGAACTAGCTGTCATGTACCTGTTTGCCACATTGCGCCTGAAATAGACACAGATTTTGAGCCTCCAATACCATTTTTGCCAAAACCTAAAATTGCTGTTGGGGCAAAACATTTTTGATTGCCGAAATTTTGGTGCATCACTAGTTAAGAGTGTAATGTAACGATCCAGGCTTCTGCAAGCAGGGCTTATATGAAGATCTCTCTAGTTTCTACACTTTTCTCATTTTTCCGCAAGAGCTCCCTTGAGCAGAGAGGCAATTATGCAGCGCTGTGGTGTTATATTTCATTCCATGAGCGTCTCTGCATTATACCATACCATTAGCACGCCTGCTAACAGCTTCATGCCACCCCAGAGAACCCGAGAGAGAGATGCTTGCACTTTTAGAGAGAGCGATGGACAAACCGCGTACTGGAGTGTCACATGATTTCTGTGATTTGTAGTGAGGGGTGACAGATATCTGCAGTCCAGTTTCCAGTGACCCCTGGAGGTCAAGCACAGAGCTACACTTCTGAAAGTGATGCAGGACTGCAGTGTGTTCGCTGTTCTTCATCAGTATGAAGTGTCATACAGCCGACTTTGAGTCTGCAACGACTAATCGAAAAAAATTATACTAATCAAAAGTGTCACTGAACGAGCGCCGTTGTGCGAATGCACATCAAACAGATGGAGCGCAATAGAACAGGAGTGTGATCATTCTGACTGTGTAATGTTAAATATGCATTTTGTTGGATGTTAAATGCATGTTGAAGATGCTGTATGTAACAAGTAATTGTGTTTTTATGAGAGTAGCAGCTGTAAAGGGACTGTTGTAATAGAGTATAAATGTATATAATTACTACTCCAGTAAGTATAAATGCGTATGTTTAGACTGTCTTTAGTGTTTTTTTTTTTTTTTTTAAATTAAAATAATCAGATTTAACACCCAAATACAAACTTGTACAAAGATTTAAACTGCACATATGGCAGTTTTTATATCAAGTTTTTAATGATAGAATTATGTTTCTGCTTCAATTTGTGATTTAAACATTTAAAAAAAAAATTAAGTTGTTTTCATGACAAATTTATTCAAACATGCATTAAATAATGAAGGCATCACTGACAGGTTAAGTAAAAATATTATGAATATTGATTATAATGTATATATTTAGCAAAATGTTCAGTTGAATAGTTATTTTTTCTAGCTGACTATTGAGTTTACAGAGATTGAATGTCTGTCCTGAGGTTTCTGACGTTTCGTGATGTTATTGCTCTCAAGCTGTTTTATTGACATGGTTGAAACACTGATTGAACGTTTACATGATTCATGACTTTATTTCAGGAAGTTGTTCTGTTTCTGATGTTCATTCATGTTTATTTGCTGCTGTAACTAGTAGTAAAGGAAGAGATGATCACATTAACATCACATTAAAGAGCCACAAAACCACATTTGTTGATTGTCATGATAAAATTTGAAAGTTGAGACTTTGTTTCATATTAACAGTAACAGAACAAAGCTTATTGCGATTTTTGGATGGCAGGGGCTACAAATAATGATTCGTGAAGTTCATGCATCAACAGAAAACAGCATAGACTAAAAGACCGATCTTTAGATTTAAGAATCCATAGTATAGATTAAAAATGATAAATCCAGAACTAGCTGTCATGTACCTGTTTGCCACATTGCGCCTGAAATAGACACAGATTTTGAGCCTCCAATACCATTTTTGCCAAAACCTAAAATTGCTGTTGGGGCAAAACATTTTTGATTGCCGAAATTTTGGTGCATCACTAGTTAAGAGTGTAATGTAACGATCCAGGCTTCTGCAAGCAGGGCTTATATGAAGATCTCTCTAGTTTCTACACTTTTCTCATTTTTCCGCAAGAGCTCCCTTGAGCAGAGAGGCAATTATGCAGCGCTGTGGTGTTATATTTCATTCCATGAGCGTCTCTGCATTATACCATACCATTAGCACGCCTGCTAACAGCTTCATGCCACCCCAGAGAACCCGAGAGAGAGATGCTTGCACTTTTAGAGAGAGCGATGGACAAACCGCGTACTGGAGTGTCACATGATTTCTGTGATTTGTAGTGAGGGGTGACAGATATCTGCAGTCCAGTTTCCAGTGACCCCTGGAGGTCAAGCACAGAGCTACACTTCTGAAAGTGATGCAGGACTGCAGTGTGTTCGCTGTTCTTCATCAGTATGAAGTGTCATACAGCCGACTTTGAGTCTGCAACGACTAATCGAAAAAAATTATACTAATCAAAAGTGTCACTGAACGAGCGCCGTTGTGCGAATGCACATCAAACAGATGGAGCGCAATAGAACAGGAGTGTGATCATTCTGACTGTGTAATGTTAAATATGCATTTTGTTGGATGTTAAATGCATGTTGAAGATGCTGTATGTAACAAGTAATTGTGTTTTTATGAGAGTAGCAGCTGTAAAGGGACTGTTGTAATAGAGTATAAATGTATATAATTACTACTCCAGTAAGTATAAATGCGTATGTTTAGACTGTCTTTAGTGTTTTTTTTTTTTTTTTGCTTTATTATGGTGGGCAAGTTGTAGAATGTAATGTATATATTAACCTTATTTACATTCTTCTGTTTGCACATTGGGCAGCATATAATACGTTTTTTAAAGTAAAATACTGAAAAAAAAAGCTTTTTTTAATCCAATTAATCAAAGATGTAATTGGCAGGTTAATCAATCAAAATAATTGGTAACACTTTACAGTAAGGTCTTGCTTGTTAACATTAGTTAATGCATGAACTAACATGAACTATGAACAATATATTTTTACATCATTTATTAACCATAGTCAGTGTTAGTTAACAGATACAACTTTTGGTTTTAATAATGTATTAGTCACACACACACACACACACACACACACTCTCTCTCAAACACACACACTCACACACACGCACACACACACACACACTCACACTCTCTCTCACACACAC
>NW_015554070.1:347637-350240 GCF_001515605.1 Sinocyclocheilus anshuiensis
GTTCCCACCACAGAATAAAAAATGAAGAAAAAAAAAAAGTAATCATGACTTTGTATTTTACAATTGTGATTTTTTCTCTCTCTGAATTGCAAGATATAAACTTAGAATCTTAGGGGGAAAAAAATCAGAATTGCGAGATTTAAACTGAACTCTGAGATTGTGATTGTGAGTTAAAATGTTTTTCCCTTAGAATTGTAAATATTTGTTATTAGAATATTGTACATATTCATGAATTAATTCATTCATTTATTTATGTAGTTAGTTAGTTAGTTAGTTAGTTTGTGAAAATGGACTTCCATAGCCAGCTAATGTATTCCTATTAGTCACACACACACACACACACACATACACACACACACACACTCACTCACTCACTCACACTCACACTCTCAGACACACACACGCACACACACTCACTCACACACGCACACACACACACACACACACACACACACACACACACACACACACACACTCACACACACACACACACACACACACACACACACTCATAGGAGGACGTTTTGCAGGACGTGAGCTCTGGTTTGTCTCTGGTTTGTGTCAGGCTGTTCTCTGTTGTGTTCAGATGAGACTCTGGGTTTTTTCGGAGATGGTTTCCTCTGAGCGCCGCAGGCCTGACCATTAAACACAGCATGTTCAGGTGTTTTAGGCTTGTTTTTTGTTCGTTTCACTGAAACTTTTAAGCACTTAGTATGAACCAAGCCTGAATGTATAACGAGAAACTGTCTGAAACAGGCACCTTGCAGCTAAATGTCAGTGTATGTTGATTAATTTGGTTGCTAAAATTGCTTCCTATTCTCGCTTTTGATTAAACCTGGCATTATAAACCATGAATAGTGTTGGCTCTGTGATGAATTGCTTATGTAGGTCCCTTTGTATAAAAGCGCCTGCTAAATGCATACATGTGTAAAATAGAAAAGCATGCTGAAACCAGCACAGACTGTTGATATTTTTTCGTCTCCTGTCTTCGTTTGGCAGAAATCCGATCCGGTCCGGCAGCTTCCTCTATACGACACTCCGTACGAGCCAGAGGAGAACGGAGGAGATCCAGACGGAGGTGTGTGTTCCCGCGACAGCAGATTACCGCAGGACGACGAGAGGCCGCCGGAGGAGTACGACCAGCCCTGGGAGTGGAAGAAAGACCGCATATCCAAAGCCTTCGCAGGTTTGGCTGTATATTTGTGATTGTTGTTTTTCCAGTAGTCATTAATAATACTGAACAGTCAGAAATATTACAAGTCCTGTGTCCGGTTCTGTTGGTGGTGGTGGGTGATGTTGGGGAGTTACTAACTCAAGTAGTGAGGCTACTAACTTAGTTGCTCAGCTGTCTCCGAAACACTAGCTTTTCCACTAAATAGTTTTTTTTCCCAGTGTTGTAGTGCTTCATTTTAGTGAATTGGTTCATCTAGATGATTCATATAAATAAACTGGTTAAAAATGATTCATGCAATGGTTCGTTCGAACCCCTGTGTGGCATTTTGTAGCAAAATATTATGTAAAATACTGCAGTTTACAACTCAAGCGATGGTCATGCTACACTTCCAGTTATATGCATGCAAATACAGGAGACCGGAAACACAAGCTCATGCGAAATGATGAACTCTGACCTATGAATTTGTATCATGTGAACATGTGACCTGTAGAAGAAATTAAAATTGAATTAAAAGCAAGCAAACTTTAAATCTGCAGTACTGCATTGTTGCAGTAAAGTGCATGTTGTTGTATTTTGTTTGTATTCTTTTAAAAAAGATGCCACTGAGTGTGTCGTCATATTATACGACCATTGCAGAGTTTGTAGAAATGATGCACGCTCAAAATCTAGTGTAACTGCGGCATCGTTTATATAAATTAGGGCATTTTCTCTTTGACATTAATTGAATGTGTTTGCTGAAAGTTCATTTTTGTGTTTTTGTGTTTTGGCTGTGATTGCTAATGAAATCCTAGTTTCTCACTGGTGGAGGTCTCACTCTTTACTGAATAGGTTGGAGCGTAAATTCTCAAACATTTTCATTGCAAATCAACTTGAATGTCTAAACAGGCTCATTTTAATATCTCAGCCGTTGCCGGATCCGCCTGTTTCTGGGGATGCTGGGAGATTTTCTGCTTCCTCTCTCTCTGAATGCTTTGTTCCTCAGTCGAGGAACTTCAGGAACGGCTCATTTCAGTTCCTAAAGGGCCAGTTCACCCAAAAATGTAAATTCTGTCATCATTTACTCACCCTCAGGTTGTTCCAAACCTGAATGTATTTCATTAAGCTGGTTCACACAAAAGATGATATTTTGAAGAACGCTGGTAACCAAACAGTTGCTGGTAGCCATTGACTTCCACTGTATGGAAGAAAATACTATGGAAGTCAATGGCTACCGTCAGCTGTTTGGTGACCAACGTTCTTCAAAATATCATCTTTTGTGTTCAGCAGAAGAATGAAACTCACACAGGTTTGGAACAACATGAGGGTGAGAAAATGACACAATTTTCATTTTTGGGTGAACTCTCCCTTATCTCTCTGGAGATGTGTGTGTGTGTGTGTGTGTGTGTGTGTGTGTGTGTGTTTATACATATATCTTCTGTTTTTCTCTCCC
>NW_015554070.1:350489-358048 GCF_001515605.1 Sinocyclocheilus anshuiensis
GTGTGTGTGTGTGTGTGTGTGTGTGTGTGTGTGTGTGTGTCCATAACTAAACATGGCTGTTCAACAGAGTTATTTGGATTTTTTTTGACAAATAAAATATCCAGCAGATAGATTTTTGTGCATCAGTTCTTGAAAGGTGTTCCTTTCCTTTTCTTTTTCTTGTCCTGTGTGTGTGTGTGTGGAGCAGCACTGCTCTGTTATGACTGCATTAGTCGAGAGGACACGAGCAGCGGAGCGTCCAGGAGAGATTCCCACATCTCTAGATCCTCCACAGGTACTGCGGCACACAGGCTTTCCTCTCTGTCTGGATGGGTGTATGACTGAATTAGCATCACAGGGGTTCATTGCTTATTTACCTCGCAGGAAAATATTCTTATTGTTTCTCCTTCTCTTAAAGAACTATTCTGGGTTCAAAATACAGATTAAGCTCTATGCTGATTACAGCTGACTAATTGGACCTGTGCATCAGTTTATAAAAACTAAAAACATGATACACTTTCAGTGGAAGTTGAAAATACACACCGTTTTGAAAGTATGGTCATAAAACTCAATGTTAACATAAACATACAATGTAATGTTACAGTATGTAAATATGTAAGTTATATATTCAGTTCAGTTGTGTGTGTGTGTGTGTGTGTATATATATATATATATATATATATATACAATCAATAAAAATATGAGTGAGTGACATAACATGTAGCCATTCCACTTGATCACCTGATATCTCTAATATTCCCTAAAGATTATATATAATTTGATTTGATCATTTGTGTCAGATGATTTTTGATCCTTAACCAAATGTATTGGTCACAAGTTAAAGTTAGCACAAAACTAGTGTGACTAAAAAGCATAATTGCACTTTTCCTTCAATTTATAACACGACCATGTCAACCTGATAAACTTTTTTTTTTGCATAATATATGCAAGGATCCTAGACAGCATAGAAATTACATTGGAAATGCACTACTATAAATGCATCTGCCTAGAAATGTAGTCCTACTTTAAAAAGATGAATTAGGTAACTGATCTCAAATGCTGTCGATTAAGCATAAGCTACATTTCTTGTGGGATATTCTTGTGTTTTATGCATTAATGTGTAATTAATTTGGATCTGTGTGGATTTTGTTTTAACTGTGATAATCACTTTACTGTGTTAAATGAGGATCACGGCGAATCGTCTCCTCCTCTGAGAGCAAATCACAGTTCTTTGTTGTCAGTCAGACAGACGCAGCTTTCAAAGACTTTATTATTTCCCACATGTCTTTGTCCTAGTTTTTCGACTGCTTATACCTCTCGCCAATCCGCTTCAGTGTAGATAAAGCATGCTTTGATGTTTCTTTCCGTCAGGAAGCAGAGAAATCGGAAATCAGTCGCTAGGCCTCTGGCTTGCCACCAGATCCTCTCAGAGTAACCTTCCCACGGACCCTTAATACTCACATTGCTCTGCCTTCAGAAAAATGTTCAAAAAGAAATCTTCAAGGACCGTCAATCATAGCAGAACACCCTCGAGACGTCTGTTCAGAGGTCTGGAGCCCGTCTCAACACTCAACCCCTGATCTCAGCGGTCAAAAGGTCATCCTGAGGTCACAACATGAGAGAAATACTCATTAGGGTCTTTCCATAAATGGAGGCTTTGTGTATACAGCGCTTAAAGGAACAGTTCACCCAAAGATGAAAACGAGCTGTAAACGTGCTCACTCTCTGGCCATTTAAGATTAGGATGAGTTTGTTTCTTCATCAGATTTGGAGAAATGTAGCATTGCATCAGTGTCTTAGCAATGGATGCTCTGCAGTGAATGGGTGCCGTCAGAATGAGAGTCCAAACAGCTGATAAAAACATCACAATACAGCGTTTAAACAGCTCTAAACAAATATGTGGCTGGATTCTGATGTGAGAGACAACAGGAGATGCACTTCTTCACTGGAGGAAGAGTTATTATGGATTATGGACTCGTGTTTTAGTTAAAAGCGTCTTAATGCTGGATTTGTTTCAGCTTTGTCTTCTCCAGATGTTAACTGATGGACTGGAGTGCTGTGGATTACTTGTGGATTATTGTGATGTTTTTATCAGCTGTTTGGACGTTCGTTCTGACAGCACCCATTCACACTCCAAATCTGTTCCCATGAAGTGAATACATTTTCAGCAAATTTTCATTTTTGGGTGAGCTGTTCCTTTAAGGGAGAGGATTTTGGCTGTTTCTGGATCAGTGTCTGTTGAAGAGTTTTACATTGTATTTGCATTTCGCTAGTTTTCATTATTACATGAATAATGTAATATTCGCCACTCGCATTTCTAGTCCTGCCATTTTTGCGTGCCAGAATTTGTCTTATTTACATACCGAGTTTGTCTGTCAGCTTGTAAAATGCAAATGCTTGATTAGGATAAATGCAGTCGGTTGTGAAGTCGAGCGAACGGGAGAAATATTGCAGTTAGCATAAATGAGTGCTTTAGTTATTACTGAGCGCTACGGCGTATATGTGTTTCTATTTCATCAATCTTCGTTTGGTCCAACGAAACACACAGCATTAAAATCAGCTTGTGGTGAGCTGCAGTGCATTTGAGTCACTGCAATGCGTACAGCTCCCAATATTTATTTACCGCCGGCTTTATTCATTAAAGCATGTGCTGTGTGTGTGTGTGTGTGTGTGTGTGTGTTGCATTCACTCATGCATTTATCAATGCGCTGCTTTCAGCTGGATGCTGATATGCTTGTGTAGGTCACTGCAGGGTTTTGCACTTGTGTGTCACCTAATTAGTCATCTGGTTATCTGCTGCCTCCTCACACACCACATATAGGCACAGAGTGATTGATGAGTGCAAATGTGACAACACTAAAGAATGTGTGTGTGTGTGTGTGTGTGTGTAAAGATAAACCCAGGAGGTGAAACTAAAATGCAAGCAGAGTTTTCTGGAAAGCCTCTCGCCCTTTGAAAGCGCGTCTGTGTTACATATGGAAGAACTCTAGAAACTGCACTACTTACAAATACAGTGAGTGGTGACTAAAGGTATTTGGTGACTTAAGCAAGGGGTTTTCAAACTCTTTGATGTCACAGATATAATGACCTCTTTCCTAAAATATAAAGGCAGCTGTTTATTTTCATGTACAAGGAATGACTTATACTGCAGTGAAATTGCTAGTATAGTTCAAAGATAAGTACAAGGAAATGGCAAGCAATGCACTGAATTAAACATGAAATTTTGAAGCAGAAAGACTGACATTAGTTTTTTTTTTTTTTGTATAGGCTGAATAGTATAGTAATTTACCGGAAATTTGCTCAGCAATGGATGCTCTGCAGTGAATGGGTGCCGTCAGAATGAGAGTCCAAACAGCTGATAAAAACATCACAATAATCCACAAGTAATCCACAGCACTCCAGTCCATCAGTTAACATCTGGAGAAGACAAAGCTGAAACAAATCCAGCATTAAGACGTTTTTAACTAAAATACCATAGAGTCCATAATCCATAATAACTCTTCCTCCAGTGAAAAGGTGCATCTCCTGTTGTCTCTCACATATTTGTTTAGAGCTGTTTAAACGCTGCTTGATCTGTGCAGATTTCTCTCCTGATTCAGACCAGAACACTTTTTCACTGGAGGAAGAGTTATTATGGATTATTTTAGCTGACTGTATGCGGTTCAGATCACATGACCTGATGTAAAAGTAGTGCGGTTTTATTCACACAGTGTGGAAATGTAACACAGTCAGTTTGTTTATAAAAGCGTCGTCACTATGTGAATGTAACTGTATATTAACTCTAAAACAGGACTGACGCCTCTATATTGCACAGACGTAGCCACAGACCGTCTCAGTCTGCTCCTGATCGGTCTGCATGTTATTAATCCAGCTGTCTGTCTCAAACACAGACTGCATGACAGACACTGCCCTCTGTCTTATTCTCATGCTGCTGCTGCTGCTGCTGTGGTGTGATAACACTCTTCTGTCATGATCACACACACACACACACACCGATGGCCTCATGGTGCTTTCATGGAGCTCAAAGGCGCCACTTCAGAGACAGAAATGCCACAGGGCTTATCTTCACACACACACGCATTATGACCACACTCCCATACACACTCACACACACACACACACACACACACACACACACACACTCACACGCACACTCACACGCAAAAAAAAACTCATTCTGTATGATTTATAAGCTTGTTTCCTCATGGGGACCTCAAAAATGTCCCCACAAGGTCAAAATGTACTAGTATTACTATCCTTGTGGGGACATTTGGTCCCCATAACGTGATAAATACCAGGTACACACACACACACACCTGAGGCCAGATTTATGGAGCATTCTTCCCAAAAAATGTTCTTCTTATTTTCTATAAATTCTGTCATCTTTTACTCCCTGTCATGTTTTTCCAAACCCATATGACTTTGGCTCATGTTTTTCATTAAAACCTGAGGTTTCGGGCCCTCTGTTGAAAGTCCAGGTGACCAAAACTTATAAAATCCAAAAAGATTATAAAGGTGTAATAAAATCAATACATATGAATCAAACACTTTAAACCAAGTCTTCTGAAGAGACACGAGCACTTTATTAGATGAGTACAATAATAATAACTTTATAATGACGAGTCTGACTTCCTGAAAATAATGTTCTTGAAAATCATCCTAAATCAGCTCTTAATGATAAGATAACCTCCAACGTGTCTTTAATCCTCTAATGTAAGATATTTAATGCATTTATTGTTTTATATATTATGCATTACAGCATAACACTGTCTACATGTTTAACATATAACTGCTACTAGAGATGTGCACTTGTTCTGTAAAGTGACACCAGTGATCGATCATGTAAATCATTTGTGGCTATGCGTGACATGACTTTTTTGATTTTATAGTTGCAAAATAATTTTCAGAACATATGAGCACAGACATACAGCAGACACATTCACTCTAGAGAGAGCACAATGAATGCAACAGACGCACCAATTATGAGAGATTTAGAAAAATTGACTATTTAAAACACACAGCACATCATACATGCAACAACGAGTGCTGAACTCTCGTCAAGCTGGTTAGTGATTAAAACAGTGTGCACACTTATGTTATTATGATTATAATGGCAAAAAAAAAAGACTGCATTTGAGGTGTTTTTTATTGCGTTGATCTGTGAGTCTTCAGTAGGAGTTTGCATACAGTCATTGTAATGTTAAGGGAAAAAGGTTCTTAACCCTCACAATGCATTCAAAATATGTGTACTATTTTCACATTCCAGGTCCGTTTGGACCCAAACAATCATTATTTTATATAAAAATAAGTCTTTTTTTTTTTTTTTTTTCAGCCAAAACCATATTGTATCTGATCAGGAACTTTTCATTAATAAGTTAAAGTGAAAAAATTCCAGTGTTTTGACATCATTACCATGTTATTACTACAAAAACAGTCCATTTATTTCTAACATAAAATACAATCATTTTACTTACATAAACTTTTAACTTTCAGATGAAAAAAGTGATCTGTTTTTCATGCTGTAATGATTCGTCAAAAGGTGACATTTTGTTGATGAACATGAATATAACACTTTTTTGACTTCATAGATAATTTTACAGAAAGTATTTTTAACACCTAATGGTGCTCCATACATACCCGGGTAAAAATGTAAAAAATAAATAAACAATCAATCAATCAATCAATCAATATTTTGAGGGTCTTAAAACATTAGTAAAGTTTTGTTCCCTTACTAAAAACTATGCATTTGTTAGACATTGTTTTGTATCTCTTTCAGGTCAGAACAGACCTGAATGCGTTATGAGGGTTAAGAAACTATTTGATTTCCGAAGTGCATGCAAGAAATCTTAGAATTAATCTTAAGAAACGTCTTCTATCAGACGCATCCAGCAGCAGTGCAGAAATCTGCTCACACTAACAGAGAGTTTGTTGGCTGTTTTATCACAGACGGCAGCGCTGCAATGCCACAGAAACGGCTGTGAGCTCTTTGAAAAGGTGCTTGACTTTTCTAATTGCGTGCGAGGCGTAGACAACACACTTTACCGCGTTTCCACCGTATAATTACCTCACACCCCCGTGTTTTAAATACACATACAGTCTGCCAGCGGCCGATCAAGAGGCTCTTTAGGAGAGCGAGCGTTCCTCGAAGCCGCATTTATCTTGAATTCAGTCAGAATGATGGTTCATTAGAAAGCAGAGGATGTAACTGAGTCTGTATGAATGTTTGATGCTGTTTTATGAGACTTCAGTGCTGTCAGATACTATTACCGCTAACCGTCAGTACATCAGACCCTGAGCGTTTAATATTTCATGTTGGATTTGTCTTATCGTGGAATCGGTTCACACTTCTTCATCGAGCCTAACGCTTGATCGTGTCTAAATGGCCCTTTTTTTTTGTCCTGATGAAAGTGTGAAATTAAATCCATCTGGATCTGGATGAACGATGGTTCATAGAAATGAACGATTTCTAACGATGGCGCCGACGGTGATGGCTGCCTCCGTGGCGTGCTCCGCAGTTGTTTTTATGTTTTTGTTAGTTTGTCCTGTCTTTAGTTATATCCCTGCAATCAGTTTCACCAGAGACGAATTGCTGGACATTCGACAGTACACACCACCCGATATTTCACCGGTTTTCGACTATTCTGATGTTTTGCTGGACATTGTAGTCGGCGGAGCTGCTGTGCTGATCAAGCGCTTCAGGACGCGCAGATGGGGGAAGCGAGCCGGCGCGCTCGTCAAGCTCAGACAGCGCGGATTCAGGACGCCATTGCCAAGCATCCATCTGGCAAATCTCCGCTCTCTACCCAGCAAAACGGATGAACTCCTTCTGCTCTCCCGGACAAATAAGGATTTTTCAAACTCTGCTGCTCTGTGTTTCACGGAAACCTGGCTGAAAGACGCCATTAACACTCATACTCAGTCTACACCTAAAATTTGCACATAATATACAGTACCTGTACATACAAAACTGTCTATTGTAATATACCTGCACATACAATTGTCGATTTATATATTTTTATTCCTTATTTACTTGTTCTATTTTTTTATTTTTTATGATCTGTGTTTTTTGTTCTGTCACTGTCATTCTGTTACACTGTGGAAGCTTCTGTCACGAAAACAAATTCCTCGTATGTGTAAACATACCTGGCAATAAAGCTCATTCTGATTCTTCTGATTCTGATGAACCGAGCCTTCAGCATCTCAGCCGTAAGACTGCTTTCGAATCTGCAGCATGAGATAAACCGGCCAGCCTGCCTGAGCTCTGCCCAGGGGAATTGTGGGAAATTGAGGCAGCTTCTTTTGCACACTCTGTTCCCCCAATTATGCTGGCAGTTCAAGGAAAGGACAGCAAACAGACGCTGTGTGTAAGTCTAACTCATCAGCTCGAGCCGTGGCAGATCGGTGAGCTCAGCTAAAGTTCAAAGCTGTCGCTGGCTGTATATATGTGAGTGTGCAGCAATATTCATCTGAGGCTGGTGCTTGTAATATTGCTGCACTTCTGCCACTTTTATTAAATTGGCTATTATTTGGTGACAGCGGGTTCCTCAATCGTTGTAATTTGGTAAAATGAGCTGTGAGAG
>NW_015554070.1:358441-368768 GCF_001515605.1 Sinocyclocheilus anshuiensis
AGAGCGTCTGTCAAAGCAGCAGTGTGTAATTGCTGTTGTAAGTGGTGTTGCTGCGCCTTTTTGCAATCATAAAATCATTTCTTTTTGAGAGTAACGGCAAACGCAAACGATACTCTCGAGTCCTCGTGATCCCGCTGTTCCTGCTTCATGTGTCTGAGAGGGTTTTCACACTCACTCTTTAAAAGAACTAAACTCAAAACTTCACTTCAGCCGTGACTGGGTCTTTGTCAGTTTTCCATTCACTAATGTTGATTTATTTTTTATTTTATTTTAATTATTTATTTTATTTTTGTTTTATATTTAGTTGGATGCTTGAGAATAAATATTTATGTAAATGTGTTAATGAGATTTAATCATATCATATTTATTATATATATTTGTGTGTGTAGATAGATAGATATCTAGATAAAGCTAGAGTATATATATACATTAATAAATACAAATCATTTTTATTTATTTTTAATGTATGTATATATATATATATATATATATTAACTTTATATTGAAGAAGCAGTCAGTTGCATATTACAGATTTCTCTGGAGTTTTCCAAGTGAACAAAGTTAATAAGCATGTCACATGCACGCACACTGACTCACAGCAAACTGACTGATTGGCTGATGCTGCACTCATTGAATCTGCATTTTGTACACCATAAACAGGTGCATTTGATATATTTGTGTGCATATACATAATTTGTGAATATATATATACAGTGTGTATACATAACCATATTATGCCAACAAATTTGTACTCAGACGGTATGGAATATATTAAAAATACACTCACTTTTTTTTTTTTTAAATGCAGAAAGTTTTAGGTAGGTTAGCATATGTAAAGTAGTATATAAAAACAGTATAAGGCTATGCAATGTCCACATTTAGATAGTTAAGTGTCCAGTAAACACCTTGAAGTGTCTTGACCTTGAGACTTACTTGAATTTAAACTTTCCTACCCTTGTTACTAATATGAAGAATTTAAGATAGGCTATCACATTGTAAACACATAAGTATATTAAGTTATCTTGAGATGGAACAATGCAGTTAATAAATATGCTATTTAAAAAAACAAAAAGGCAGCCGTTCCGCAGACTGGCCAGGTGCGCTAACGCGCCTACGATGCCCAACACCGCTGATTGACGGATGGCTCGATTGACGAATGAATGAAAGGGTGGATGGAGCTCTCACCGAATCTGCTGTGGTCCTGTCTGGTTCCGTGCACCGTCCCGTTGGGAAATATCTCCAGCTGGAAGCCGGTGCGGCAGTAGAGCTGTCTCCTGCGCAGGATGCCCTTCAGGTGGCCAAAATCCGTGAGCGACCCGCGCTGCAGTCTGCCCTCAATCAGACCCAATCTCTCATTCAAACCATCCGCCAGAGGCACATTCCCTAATGCTGGAAAAGCCTGCAAATCCAGATCGATGCTCCCGAGGAATCCAGCCACCTCTGCCATGGCGAGCAAACTTTGCGTGTTTAGAGAGCGGAGAGGAGAGAGACGCTCTTTTCATCCGTGATCAGACTGAACGAGTCATTTATATAGACATCCATATCCTCCCCGAGCCACGCCTGGATGACATCCCTGCTGCTTCACCTTCAGCATGTCAACGCAGAGCTTCTGCTCCAGCTTTCAGACCTGATGCTGCTGTCTGTGGCGGATCGTTCAGTCCAAGCACAAGTGAGTCTGATGTCTGCGTGTGCGTAAAATAGCGCTCAACCGGCAATCACTGACAAAATACCGAAGCCACGCAGTGCGTAAAGTTCTCCTGACTGTGTGTCTGTGTTTTATTGCTGTAATCGCAGTCTCTAGAGGAGTTTAGGGCTGCGTCTCAAACTCTATTGAGCTGCCTGCCTCCCTAGACTGCATTTCTTTTGGGTCTCACTGGCACTTGCAGCAACTTGTAACGCAGTGAACGCCGTCATTCTGCGTATCGCAGGCGCGTGCAGTAACCTGCAACGGTGAGATGCCTACCTTGGATTGTGCAACATTTTTGGGGATGGCAGGTGGTTGCAACAGTCCGGGCCATCATAACATTCAAAACCCAGTGAACTGCCTATCTAGACAACATAACTGTGCGTTATGGGCACTTTCTGAGTTAGCAGCGTTTTATCCAACAGTAACCCTGTAAAGCCTGACATATGAAATAATAGTCACTAAAATGTTAATATGGCCAAAAATCGGCTCAATTAATTTCGCGTTTTCACAGTATAGCATAAGCCAAAATTCTTGCCAGAGCCCTGAAAAGAACAAAGTGTAAAAATACCCTGAAATTAAGAAAAACCATCACCTCCTCCTCCTCCGGCGCTGGTGTTTACCAACACACTCATTTAGCACGAGGGATTTTGCCAAGGCTGTAAAACGCACTAATCCTCACAATATGCCGCATTACCGACAGGACCGAGCGCTTTCAAAGAACTCCTCCGAATGCCTGAACATGCAAACAGCTTTTTGGCTTTACACAAGAAGCGTTACAGCCTCTCAACCGAGTTCACCTTCAGTGCGGAAGAGCCCATATACACAGTGCATCTTATCTGGGTGGCAGCGAATGCATGCGACCGGTGCGAAGAGAGAGGCGAAGCTCCGCTCTCCCAAAACAATTACACACTAATCTGCGGCACCCAATGAGAATTAGCTGTTTAATCAGGCTGCTGGCAGGCCTTCGCTTCACCTGCCGCGGAAGCTACCAGGAAGCTATTATATGGGCTGTCAAAGAGGCTGACCTCGCTAGATCGGCTCTGTTCAGCCAGACGCCGGCGGATAATAGCGACTCTGTCAACCGCCATCATATCACGAGTGCTAGTCGAGATTCCTGCTTAATGCTTTATCTAGAAGTTGCTCACGTAGAGCCCTCAGGAGTCAAAAACAAGGGCGAGTTAATAACCGAGTGCGTTTATCGGCTCGTGAAACGAGACAGCGCAGTCAACAAACCGCCAGCTCTACTTTGGATGCGCAGACAGTTCTGGTGGTTCGCCTGTCAAGCGCTGAAAGCATCCCATGCCAAATGAATCACAAGTGTGTTTGCTGTGTATTTCAGAGATCCATCCGTCCTCCGGAGGAGCTTTTGTTTGTGTGTGCTGTTTGTTTTGGATCGAGCTGTTTCTGTCAGCGCACCGACAGCGAGAAGATGCACAGAGAGCAGAATGAAGGGATTTGTTGCTTGTTTCATTAATAAATAGATGCGACTCGGGGCTTAAGTGACAGCGACGTCTCATTTTTAACTCCTAGTGTACACCGACTCGCTCTGTGCTGTTTTTAATTAACTGGCACAGCAAAGTTAGTTCATGGACAGAACCGGTCACTGCGAAGAGTCGAGATGCAAGAAGCTGCACTAATACACAGTGACTAATGTTGCGAAGGGATTACTGAATGAAAATACACTCATGCACTCATCTGCTGAAGTTAAATTACAGTCAAATACAGACATGTGCTAACAAAAGATTTACCAAACTGTAACTCCTTCAAAATACCTTGGCCATTAGCAGTATAGTTTTGCAATACTTTTCTTTAAAGTACCTTGAACTTCCATGTTAATAACATGGTACTAACACAGTAATAACATGATAATAGTATTGTTTCCTGTAATTTCTGTCCTTTAGTGTTGTTTTTCTGTGCTTTATGGGGATGCACAATATGTTGGTAAAATATATTTTTAATTTACCAGTATCAGTCAGTATAGGATAATTCATTTCTAATTTTTTATTAATAATCACAAAGGTGTTCACGCATAGACACCACAGCCACATTTCTGTCTACTGAAGTTAAAATATAGTCAAATATAGACACATGTCAAGCTATGCTGAAGAAGAATCGAACTGTAGCTTGGTTTTTAGTACATTGAACTAACATGGTAATAACATGGTAATAACATAGTGATACCATGGTAATAACATGGTAATAACATAGTGATAACATGGTAATAACATGGTCATAACATGGTAATGACATGATATAGTTCCATTTCCTGTAATCTCTGTCCTTCAGTGTTATTTTTATAGAAATGCACAATATTTTGTTAAAATATATGGTAACACTTTACTTAAAACGTTATATATAATGCATTATAAAATAATTTTTAATGCATTAATTATGCATTGTAATGCATTGTATAATCTCATGAATAATTGTAACCGCAGTTATAATACATTATAACACTTATCTATTCATTGTTACACTTTTATAAAGCATAATGCATTAAAACACACGACAAACAGACCTTCAAATATTATAATGCATGTTCACTTTGGCTACAATTATTTATGAAAAGATATAGTACATTATGGATAGCTTTATTATGCATTATTCATAAAGGCTTTAAGTGTTACCAAATATATTTTTAATTTATCAGTATCAGTCAATCTGGGATATTTAATTGTTTGTGCTCATTTTCTCTTTTTTTTCAACATTTTGATCACCTTTGTCCTCATCTAACACTCACTTAAATGAATCTTTAAAAACACTAATAGTTTAATAACACTGTTAAATATTTATCTTTAAATCTTTAGCAAACCTCAGCATGAATATGCATTTTTTCATGTAGTATATTATTATATTGAGATGCCTAAATTCACTTGTGGCATTAAAAATGACTGATTTATGTTTTTGCTGTTTTTAATTTATTTAGTCAAAATGTTATAACATTTTATTTTCAGTAATTTTTTAGTTATCATATCACATTTATTTCTATAGCGCTTTATACAATACAGTTTGTTTCAAAGCAGCTTTACAGTGATAAGCAGTAAGATAACAGAATCGATGATGCAAACTTTATTGTTTTTGAGACAATATTCATATTCTGCTTCAGAGCAGCTCTAAAAAAGCAGTAGTGTCTCAATAAGTCAGTTTAATGCTTTTCAGCTCAGTTCATGTTGTGGTTATTGACCATAACATTAAAAATAATTGTTGGTATCAGCCAGACTTTTAATATTGTGCGTCCTTGTTTTTTTAGTAATCAGGTTTTTGGTTTGTGAATGGAGCCCAGCTGGATGAAGGTTTTCTCATCTCTAGACGAGGGGTTTGTGACTTTGGTCTGCCTTTCTTTCACTCTGTCAAATGTGCAATTTAATTTCTAGCTATTATAACACTATTTACCCAGAAATGCGGCCCAAAGGGTGTAAAACCAGCCTCCGCAGAGCCTCACATGCTCTCAGTGCTGTTATGATATGGATGCGCTTCTCTGGTAAATGAGTGGGATGTTCCTGAGAATAGATTTGCTGTCACCGGATGGGTGCGCCTGGGCACGATTACATCCAGCAAAGCTGCATTAATAGAGAGAGAAAGAGGAAAGTGCATTGCTTCATGCTGTAGGAGACACCGTTTATTGTCTTTGAATAACACACCAGACACGATCTGACACGTCTGTAATGAAAGCAGCATACGGAGGTGCTACTGTGTGTGTGTGTGTACTTCTAATGAACCGTGTAATCTGGAAAAAAATCATCTGAATCCCACAGACTTCTGACTGTCTTTCCTAGGAGTCGACTTGTTGCACTAGTTTGCATATGTGCTTTTTTGTGTATCATATTTGATCCATCAGGCTTTTATGGCTCATATACAATGAGCATATGGAGGAAAAACAGCTCAATTTTAATCAGAGACTGCAAAAATATGCAGTTTGGTGCAGATGCTGATATTTATATGATGAAATTCTGCTGCTTGTAATGCAAATCAATGAGATCTTTCTAACAGTACAGCAGATGCTGACATAAAATGATCTAAATATCAGTCGTCTCTATATCTCCAGTAATCTGTCTCAGTAAGAAGAGACTGAAATGCTCCAAACATATAATGCAGTGATTGAGAGCTGAAGAATTAAAGGCTCCTCAGAAGATGTGAGATGTTCTGGAGGCTTGTGAAGATCATTCCTCCGCTGAGGAACAGTGAAAGTAAAGCTTCTGGAAACAAACGCTCCTCAAAAGATCCTGAGGATCAGATTTAAGACTCTAAAACATGATTGATGGAGAATCAAGTAAAGCTGAGCTGCTTCAGTCCAGTAAGTGTTCATCTGGAGATATTACTGCAGTTATTCTGACGCTTACTTGATCAAAATCAGTCAAGATTTGACACGAGAAGCTCCAGCTGAAGCTGGATGTTTCTACAATTACACTAAAAGAGCTTCGACTTGATAAAAAACTCAGGAGATTGTGTGTGAAACAGCAGAGTTTGATCTTTAGTGATGCAGTGGTTTTCTAAGGTGAATCCTGAGGTCTGTAGGTGTTTGTGTTTGACAGGCAGAATCCTGAATGCTCTCCATCGCTGTTTGTTTCCTGGTTCCTTCCTGTTTCCTGTTTCCTGTTTCCAGTCTGTGACTGTCTGACCTGATCCTGCCTTCACTGACGCTCCTCTCTCCGTCTCTCCTGCCCTCCCTCTGTCTCTCTTTCTCTCTGTCTCTGGTTCTGTCTGCAGTAGAGATTAAAGTCATTAAGGATCTGCCGTGGCCTCCTCCGGTCGGGCAGCTCAACACCGGTCCTCCTCTGATAGAGGCAGTGGAGGCTCCGTCTTCTCCGGGACTCAGCGCCACAGCCTCAGCCTGCGACCAGCTCCAGCACGGTGGGTTCGGCCTCGCTCCACACGTCCCTCCAGACCCCAGACCAGTTCAGTTCAGTTCAGTTCAGTTCTCACACGCAGATCTCAGAGCCTGCAGGAGAAATAACTAATCACAACATTTCTCTAATAATCTCACGTGTCTCCTGTAGAGGTTCAGTTGAGCTTTCTGGGCTATCTTGAAATGCAATGTCATATCTCACAATGTGAGTTTATTTCTCATAACTGCTGCTTGATTTCTTGTAAATTTGACTTTATGTCTTAGAATGCCACTTTCAATTTTACAGTGTGACTTTATATCTCACACCTGTGCCTTTCTGTTTTCGTTTCAAACTCTCACAATCTCTTTTTTTTTTTTTATTATTATATATATATATATATAAACTTTTTTATTTTTTGCTTTATTCTGAACCAGAAAATTAACTATTTATTTAACTGTTATTATTAACTATTTATTTAACCATTTAAGTGTATTAATATGTTAATTCAGTTTAGTATATTAATCCTGTATAAGTATATTAAAATAGTTTTCTTAGTATTTTTTATTTTATTTTATTATTATTATTAATTATGTTATTTTTTATTGTTACTCTAGATTGCGGTGAATAATCTGAACGGGCATCTGTGTGTTAGTCTTCCTCCGTTGAGGTTGTATTGTGCTGTTCAGCTGAAGAGCTTTTGCACTCATGAAGCACATATGCTCAGATAAAGTTGATGGGCTGCTGTGAGATTTAAGCCTCTTTCTTGCGCTCCCGTCCAAATTTAGCATTTGCTTCCAGTGAAGCAGAAAATGAGTGAGGCTTGAGTCCAGTGTTCCTGAAAACACCTCGCTGGCTTTTATGGAGCTCGGCGTCTGCGGATCCAGCTCCGACACTCAGAAACAGCTCAGACGTTCAGTGTTTCCCTTCACAGTTTACCCTCTCCGTGTAACACAGTCACCAGGCTCCCGATTGCGTTTCAGTCCTTTGACAGGGAAATGTGGAAAAGCGATTGTCCCGTAGAGATTACAGATGTTCAGATCCTCAGGTATATGGTTTTACACGATCAGATGACGGGAATTCACGTTTCCATTTCAGACGTGTTGCATCGGGGTGCCGCCATAAAACCAAAAAATGCTTGAAAGTGGTGTTGTGTGTCGCCCGTGAGCGCGCTGGAGTCGGTGAAGTGAAGGCGTGTGGATTTGAGCAGTCGGGCGGCTGTAAACTAACCTGGATTGATCCTTTCCTCCAGAGATGAACGTAAGACGATCCCGTCGCTCCACTTCCTCGCAGGAATAAACAGGTTAAAGGGTCGTTTCACAGAGATATGCGAGTGATGCTGTCTGCCCTCGCTCAAATTCAGATCCCCAGACTATTAAAAACACTAAAACTATTCAAAAGAAAACAGTTTAGTTCATTTAAATAAAGCTGGAATTAAATCAGATGTATTAAATGTGAATACAACTGAATTAGAAATGAAAATAACCTGAACAGTAAAAACACTAAAACTAAAAACATTTGTGTTAGTTTAAATAAAGCTGAAAGCAAATAACATGTAGACTGTAAGATGTTTCCACCTATTTCAACATAAAAGCGTACGATCAGTTGCTGTCTTAAATAAATATAAGCAACTCGGTTGTACAAGTCTTTTCAACTTAAATTAAACTAAGCTCACTTTAAAGAAACACGTTGAATTTCATGTAACTTGTTTTGAAGAGTTTAAGTAATGTAAAAACATAAGTTGCCATGACTTAGTGATCTTATCGTTTTTACAGTGTAAATATTAGATGAAAAACTTTAAACTAAAGCTAAAATCATGGAAATAAGCGTAAGTAGAAGCACTGAAACTGCTAACTGAAAATAAATAAAAACTGAGCTAAAACTACATTTGAAATGCAAATTAAATTAAAAACTTTAAATTAACATTTTTGTTCATTTAAATAAAACTGAAATAAAGTCAAATGTAAATATTAAATTAAATACTTGAATAAAAAACTTCAACTGAAATAAAACTACAATTGAAATAAAAATTACATTAAATTTTAATAAATACATGCTGCTTTAAAGTTGATTTAAGTTCACTTTTATTGTGTTGATGCATGTCACGTCTAAACACACTATCTTATTATTATAATGTTATTATTATTATGTTAAGACTCGTGAATGATTTGAGAATTAGGTCTAAAAGCAGCAGTTAACCTCACTAATCAGCCAGCCGGTTATTGCACTACTAGTCGACCATCTCGTCATCTGTTCCTATATAGCGCCTGACAACCTGTCGCATCAATCTGACGAGATTTAAATTTTTTGCCTGCTACTTGATGGGCCAGAAATTAAATTTGCTTATAAATATCGTCGAACTCTTTTGTTTGCACCGAGAAAAGCCGGCGCTTCTTTTGTTTTGGCGTCTGAATTAATTGTCGCTGCTTTCCGGTCCTTTCTTCTGGGCTCGTATCTGCCTCGTGTCTCTGTAGAATGTGAAATAATAGAATTAAAAGCGATGTAGATTTCATTATGCGAGCGTGACTGTGGGGTTTGGCCCGTGAGGCCTGCTTTTCTCTGCCTTTGTGAAACACGTCGACTGTATTCCCGGGGTTTAATGGAGGAAAGAAACAAAAGACGAATGTTTTTCATGCACCGAATCCAGCTGATTATTGCTGGTCTCAGCCAATCAGGACTGACGTGGTTTTACCCGCCTCTCTCGAGTCTGTGTGTGTTTGAGTCCGAGCGGAGATCTTAATTGCAGGCTGCACTCCGCCTCTCCCCGCTGACGGATCTTCCATTAGTCAATTAGTAAATGAGAATTAATTAGCAGCTTTAATTAGTCGACGCGTTCAGAAGTAACCCTCGTTGAGTGTTTCAGAATGGAATAGAGCCATTTAACCGTCTGCGTGGATTCAAGACAAACCAACATGACTTCAGTGTTTTTATTCACCAGAGGATTCGCAAAATGTTAATTATGTAAAATTCTTAAATTGGTAGTAAATGATGTTATGAATTGGATCAGGAAAACTTGTGCTGCCACTGTGATGTTACTTCTACTACTACTAATAATTAATAATAATGACGATGATGATAATGATTAGCCCACACTAGTGTTGTCAAAAGACCCGGTATTTCGGTACCAAGTCGGTACTAAAAAATGAAAACGTTACGGTACCAGGTTTTCTTAAGTACCGGTGGTACCTGAAACTAGTTTACTTTTTTCATACTTTTATTAATTGTGGAAAAACTTTAAACACTTTTAAATAAGTATAAAGAATGGCATTGGTTTTGTACATTTAATTTTTGTTTAACGTTATTAATAAAAATGTTGTTCAATTAGCATGTTTTTGTGTTTTGCTTTGGTACCGAAATTGGTACCGAGAACCGTGGATTTTCACTGGTATCGGTACCGAATACTGAAATTTTGGTACCGTGACAACACTAGCCCACACAAACACTAAAGTGTATTAATATCAATAATTAATATCAATCCTAATATTAATAATAGTTATATTTATATTATATTTATAATAGTTGTTGTTGATGTTGTCGTTGTTCTTATATACTAATAACAATAATAATAATTTGTAATAAAAAACTAATAATGATTAGCCCACACAAACACCAAAGTTGTTTATTGTTATTATTATTAATAATAATATAATAACAATAATTAGCCCACACAAACACTAAATTGTAATATTAATATTGAAGATGATGATAATGATGATTAATAATAATAATAATAATAATAATAATAATAATAATAATAATGGTAACACTTTACAATAAGGTTAATTAGTTAACTACTTTAGTTAACATGAACTAAGCA
>NW_015554070.1:369880-373946 GCF_001515605.1 Sinocyclocheilus anshuiensis
ATTATTATTATTATTATTATTATTATTAATAACACTTTACAATAAGGTTCCATTAGTTAGTTATTTAATGTATTAACTAACATGAACAAACAATGAACAATACATTTATTACAATATTTATTAATCTAATGTTAACAAGCACAACTTTTGATTTTAATAATGCATTAATAAATGTTGAAATTAACATTAACTAAGATTAATAAATGCTGTTGAAGTATTGTTCATGCTTAGTTCATGTTAACTAAAGTTAACTAATGAGCCTTTGTATTTGTATTGTAAAGTGTTACCATAATAATAATAATAATAATAATAATAATAATAATATTCAATGTGTTTATTATTCTCATGGTCATGAAAAATCTGGAAATATCAGGGAATTTTGATTTCCAACTGTGATATCCAGCACTGTAAAAGTCCTGAGAAGTCATACTTTCTTTAGTCACTTAAGTTTCTTGTAGGTTATGTTTGCTCGAAAATACTGAATACATGGAAAACTAATGGAAAAGCCATGGAGCGTTAATCAAAAGATGTGTTTATATATAAATAAACTTATAATAGTATTTCTACAGAGAAATAAAAGGCCTAGTCTGTCAGTATCTGCCTGGTGAGCTCTTGGGTTAGATTTCGATCGTCTGATGTGAAGTGTGTCTGAACCCGGTTTGATGATTTCTCTTTTTCTCTGAATCATGAGCAGTGTATTGTCTTGTTTACTTCAGGTTTCTTGTGTATTGCGCTGTGGAGATTGCTTAGAAGTGACAAACTTGTAATGCATGTTATAAATATCTTGGTCTGTTCAGCTTATGAATGTCTTTCCCTGATGTTCATCCTGTACCTCTATAAAGATGAGATGAGATGAGGTTGCCTGCCTCTATAATAACACACATACAGTGCTTTTATGGCTGTGTTATTGGTCATAATCGGCGTCCAACTGCTGCATGAATTAATGTTATCATAAACTGCACAAATTACCATAACTTTTTAAAATAATTGAAATAATATTCTCAAAATTTTAGGGCTCCTGCAATGCAGAAAAGAGGGAGAGAATCATGGAATTAGTCATAAAAATGGAATTTAATGCGTAATGTGGAATGTCACAGAATTTGGCAAAATTTGGGTGAATAAATCAATAAATCAGTGAATCAGTGAATCAGTATGGCTGCACACTTCATCACATCACACTATGGACTACTGTTTGTGAATATTTGAGAAAACTATCGTCAAACTCAAAGCTCTTCACAACAACCAGCCAAAATAAAAGATTGGTTTAACTTGAAGAAATTATGACACAGATAATATTATTGTAGAATATCATGTACTTCTAAAAGTAAATAAATACGTAAATAATAAATAAAATAATATTATAATCTAAAAATAGTACGTATATATATATAGAATTACAAGCTCTCATTGAAAATGGCTTTCAGATGCTTTGTCTCACTGTAAATGTGTGTGTGAACGGCTGCTTTAAACCACAGCAGAGGCCGTCACTGTACAGAAACACAACACTTAGTTCAGTTTGACAAGCGGCTTTGTATGTTTTCAGTGCATTGCGTCGTAAGTGATTCTGAAGGAGAGCGAAAGGGCACAGAGAAACTGCTCTGAGAGATGAACGTTTAGGAAAGGAGAAACGGCTCCGGCAGTCAGTGCAGGTGAAGCGCTTCAGTGTTCGGTCTATTAGACATGAAAAGGTCAGAGGAGAGTCCGTGTGCTCGTTGATGTCAGATTCATGACTCAATGCTGATTGGACGTGCCGTCGTCACGGTTACAGTCGTGTTCTGCTGGTTTGGAGGCAGACGCTGAGGTCATGCGGGGGTCATGGCCAGGTCACGTTATGACCACAAATCTGTAGGTTCACGCCATCCTCCGCTCCACCTGTGTGTGTGTGTGTGTGAAGCGTTTCTCTTTCATCTCTCTCTAACACACTCTTCTCGGCTCCTGAAGAACGTCAGATTGTCATTTGACAGTTATGATCGGCTCGAGAGGCGCCAAGCACCTTTGCATGGCAGGTTTCCATGGTAACAGATAGTTTCTCCACCGATTTACAGTGTATGCCAACAGTAAACAAAAATTATGGCATTCCATCTCATGCAATATGCAAACACTCACTCACACACACACACACACACACACACACGCTCACGCACACAGATTCACACACACAGACACACACACACTCAAAGAACAGCACACTACAAAGACAGAGAGACTGAGAGAGCAGACTGTGTTGGGGAAATGTTGATGAGGACATTAGAGGAAGTGTGTGTGTGTGTGTGTGTGTGTGTGTGTGTGTGTGTGTTTTCTCATGACTCTGTATCTCTCAGTCTCACTGTAAGAGTGTAATTAGAGTGAAAGGACAGTCTGATCTCTGACTCACAGGCTCTTTACAGCATCAACGATCAATTAAACAGAGTCTCTCGTATCAGAGTTTATTACAGTAAAACACTCATCGTATGTAGCAGTTCACAGCCTCACAGTGTGCGGAGCAAAGACTTATGGGTAAACAAAACTATTAATGTGTCATCGATTTCTTTCTTTCTCTTTCTTTCTTTCTTTCTTTCTTTCTTTTAAATCAACATCAAGATTTTAGATGTTAAAATGATATGCAAGCATAAGTCTATATTAATATGCTGGACGTGAGAGCCACTAGAGGCCAGTATGACTGTCAACACGGTGCGATCACAAAACCACAGCCTGACTGAAGCAGCAGCTCCTCACTAAATACTCCAGCTTTAGAAAAACTACCTTTCATGCATTTTACAATCCAGTGCTCAGATAATGCGTACAAATAGGACTGTGTGAAGTCACAGTTCATCACAATTATTATCAACATGTTAGCAGTTTGGGGTCAGTAAAATGTTTACTCTTTTTAAAAGAAATTAATACTTTTATTCATCAAGGATGCACTAAATTGATCAAAAGTGACAGTAAATACATTTACAATGTTACAGAAGATTTCTATTTCAAATAAATGCTGCTCTTTTGAACTTTCTATTCATCTGTGAATCCTGAACAATAAAATGTATGACAGTTTCCACAAAAATATTGTGCAGCACAACTGTTTTCAACATTGATAATAATCAGAAATGTTTCTTGAGCAGCAAATCAGCATATTAGAAAGAAGATCATGTGACACTGAAGACTGGAGTAATGATGCTGACAATTCAGATTTGATCACAGAAATAAATTACAGTTTAATATATATTCACATAGAAAACAGCTGTTTTAAATTGTAATAATATTTCACTATTTTACTGTATTTTTGATCAAATAAATGCAGCCCTGATGAGCAGAAGAGACTTCTGTCAAAAACATCTTACCAACCACAAACTTTTGAACGGTAGTCTAAATATAATTTGTCACTTGGTTTGATATTTTATCATATCCTGTGAAGGCACAGCTGTCCAACCACCTTTATACCTCTTTATACCTTTATACTGTATACCACGGCAATGAATCTTCACCATATTCATATGATGACATTTACATGGCAGGAAAAATAACACAGTACTATCATTTGTCCAGTAAAATCATGGCTGTATCACAGTACATGATCACAAAGAAGTAACATGGTACTGTTGTAATGTCAGCTAAGCTTATGTAAGCATATTCACTCAATCAAACGACATCAGATTATGCTGCATACATATGTATAACCAGGATGCAATGAATGCATGACAATGAGCATTAAAAATATTCAAACTAATAAAACAGCATGTGCTTGAATATTAGCAGGGATAATTAACATTATGATCATGCAATAATGCTGAAGCAGCTCTGATGTGTGTGTGTGTGTTATGTGTGTGCGTGTGCTTGTGTGAGTGTGTGTGTGAATCTGTGTACATGAGTTTGTGTGTGTGTGTGTGTGTGTGTGTGTGTGTGTGTGTGTGTAACTGACGCTCATCTGTTACTGATGCTCGAGGCTGCAGATTCATCCATCAGAAACATGAGCGTTATGACCACAAATCTGTAGGTTCACGCCATCCTCCGCTCCACCTGTGTGTGTGTGTGTGTGTGTGTGTGTGTGTGTGTGTGTGTGTGTGTGTGTATATATATATATATATATATA
>NW_015554070.1:375282-384892 GCF_001515605.1 Sinocyclocheilus anshuiensis
TGTGTGTGTGTGTGTGTGAGTGTGTGTGTGTGTGTGTGTGTGTGTGTGTGTGTGTGTGTGTGTGAATCTGACGCTCATCTGTTACTGACGCTCGAGGCTGCAGATTCATCCATCAGAAACATGAGCTCTCTCACTACAACTACATCCTGTGACCCCCGTGACCTCTGTGACCCTGTGACCTCTGTATCTCATGTGGAACTGATCGTCTGTACTGGGCCCAACTTACTTTCTTCTTTTGTAAATCAAAACATGTGTTTATAGACACAGATCAAATAAACTCTTCTGTGGAATGGTTTTTAAGGCATCAGTGATTGATTAAGCTGATCTCGTTGATCTGCTGATGTAAGGATTCCATATTCTAAAATGCCATTTAAACACAATACTTGCTCTTTTTTGCCTGCTAGTCTTTTCTTTGTTTGTTTCTTTGTTTCTTTCTTTCTTTTCAGCAGCTATATAATATTTAGTATTTCATAATACATGACTATTTATTAATTGTATTAATTGTTATTATTAATTTATTAATTGATTTTTATTAATTTCTTTATATGTGTTTTATTATTTATTAATTGTATTATATTATATTGATTATTATATAATACAATTACAATTTCACAGTAAAGTTAACAAAAGTAAGGGATAATGTAAAAAAAAAAAACATTTAATAAATTGACAGAGTAATTTAAATGATAGTTTTCACTACTCAGTATTTAAATCTCATGTAGATTATCTATGGATAAGTCAGACGTGGTTATTGACTGACATGACAAAATGCCCAAATATTGCATAAAAAAATTGAATGAATAATTAAATGACTTTGCGGTCCAGCTGAAGCTGCAGTGTTTGTACAGTTTACAGCCGTCTGGGCCGCTCTCACTGATAAGTGTGTTTGTTCAGTCTCTGTCTGCATCTGTTCCCATGTTTCTGCTTGATAAAGCAGTGTAGATAGAGCTGAGGGTCAGACGATAACGCCGTCGGTCCTTTCTGCTTTTCTACAAACATATTCTTCTTTCTGTGTATTAGGTTTGTGTGCATTTTCGATCACCGGTGAGCAGCGCCCTGTCTGAGCCCTGATCGTTCCTCATCCAGCTGTTTTATGAAGCGTCTCGCTCGTCCGCAGCTCCTCTCGTTACATGCAGGATGAGCTTCAATCCCTCCGGCGCTCACATAGACTTCATTGGATTGAGTTACGGCCTGCAGGGAGGTTCTGCTCAATAAAACACAAAGCTCACTGTATGGACTGCTAGTCTTACAAGGTCATGCTGGGAATTTTCTTCAAAAACTATTTCTGGAGAGCAGTGACATGCTCGAGGAATTGCAGGTCACTTGTGGATTTCATTTGAACATGTTCCTTTTTTATTATTATTTTTTATTAACACAAGGACGACCTCCAACCGGATTATTACAATTACAGAAATGGTTAGAAATGCAAAATTAAATAAAAATAATATTTAAAAAATGCAAAATGAAAAAAAGGGTTACGTTTTAAGGTGTCATGTTACAGTATAATTATACAGTTATTGCAACTCCATCTCAGTGATTTATTTATTTATTTTTCTGTCATGTTGGTGTTTGATCTTTCACTTGGATGTTAAAAGTTGCACTGAGTAAATACAGCTGGATAAAACAAAAACGGTCTTCATTTCAGGCTGCAGAGCAACAAAATGTGATTGTTTTAAAGGAGGCTGATTATTTTCTACACCCACTGTAATCATTGCAATTACAGAAATAGTTACAAAAACAAAAGCATTTTTATTTATAATTTTTTGGGGTTAAACTTTATTTTAAAGTGAATTTGATAAAGTATATTTATACAATTAATACAATATACAATTGAAAATATTTTGATTAAATATAATTTAATATAATGATTTAAAATATTTAGAATAACATAATTATTTTAAAAAATGTTTAAGAAAAATATTTTAAAATTATTAGAATAACTTCATTTATTTTTATAATATTTTGTAATAACTAGACAATATTGAGCTACGAAAAATGGCTACTAAATAATGGACATGAAATGTTGTTTCAAGCTCAAATCATTTTATTATATGAGAAAAGAGACGGAAATCAGTTTTCAGGTTGAAAGCTATGTCATCAGTAGTGTACTTCTAACATGTGCTGTGCTTCTCCTGTTACAGTGCAGTTTGACGGCGTGGAGAAGTCCCACATGTCTCCCACTAAGGACCTGAAGTGTCGTCCTCTGCAGCGGCACTCAAGCGGCTGTCTGGTCGGCACTAAGATGAGCTCTGTGGAGCCCAGCGGGCCGAGCGTGGGCGAGCGCATCGACCCGTCCATGCCTCTGGAGAGCCAGTTGTGAGTCAAACACACGGCAGACGCTTCATAACGGCTCTGGCACTCTTCTTCACTCGTGTCTCTCGTTCTGTCTGCTTCACAGCTGGTATCACGGAGCCATCAGCCGAACGGACGCCGAGTCTCTGCTGCGCTTGTGTAAAGAGGCCAGTTACCTGGTGAGAAACAGTGAGACCAGTAAGAACGACTTCTCGCTCTCGCTCAAGTAAGAAGCTCACCGTCTCACACACACACACACAGATTATTCTACAGTCACTAACAATGAGCTTTTATACACACACACACACATTCAGTTAGTTTACGCAATTATACATATGTTATATACATACAAAAGTGAAAACCTCATGTCGTTCCAAAGCGGTACAATTGACTTGTGTATTTGTTTGCATGGGTAAATATCAGTGTTATTTTAGGATCGCTTCGAAGTCTATAGTCTAGATTATGTAGTCTGTATAGTTTTTATTCATTTTTATTTCAGTTTTAGTTTTAGGTAGTGTATCAAGTTAAACTAATTGAAAATGAGAAATGTTTCTTTGTGCACTAGCTGAAATAAATAATAAAAAAAAAGTTTTGATTGCTACATCATTCTAGCAGCACGTTAAAAGGTGTTGGCAATGAGTTAAATCTAGTTATAAACATGCTTTATATTTGCTAAAACATGTTAGAGACTTGTTAAAACATGCTGACAATGTTTTGCAACATGATAACTCTTCTTAGCAATGTGCTAAAACATACTAGGGAAAGTGTTAAATACTAGAAGCATGTTAACAACATGTGAAAACATGCTAGCAACATGTTAGCAAAGTGCTAAAACATGCTAACATCTTGTTAAAATGTGCAAGCAATGTGTTAAATCATGTTAGAAATAAGTTAACAATGTGTTAAAGTATGTTGGAGATGTGTTAGCAGCAATGATAACTTTAGCAATGTGCTAAAACATATTAGGAGCATGTTAGCAACTTGTTAAATACTAGAAACATGTTTGCAAAGTAGCTAAACAATGCTAACATCTTGTTTAAAACATCCTAGCAATGTGTTAAATCGTGTTATAAATGTGTTAGCAATGTGTTAAAATATGATAGCAACTTAACATGTTAGCAAAGTGTTAAAACATGTTAACAGCTTGTTAAAACATGTTAGCAATGTGTTAAATCATGCTGGAAATGTGGTAGCAACATGACAACACTTCTTAGCAATGTGCTAAGAACATACTAGGAGCATGCTAGCAAAGTGTTAAATACTAGAAGCATGTTAGCAAACATGTGAAAACATGCTAGCATCTGGTTAAAACATGCTAGCAATGTGTTAAATCATGTTAGAAATATATTAGCAATGTGTTAAAATATGCTAGCAACTTAACATGCTAGCAAAGTAGCTAAAATATGCTAACATCTTGTTTAAAGCATGCTAGCAATGTGTTAAATCATGTTAGAAATATGTTAGCAGTGTGTTAAAATATGCTAGCAACTTAACATGTTAGCAATGTGTTAAATCATGCTGGAAATTTGTTAGCAACATGATAACTCTTCTTAGCAATGTGCTAAGAACATACTAGAAGCATGCTAGCAAAGTGTTAAATACTAGAAACATGTTAGCAACATGTGAAAACATGCTAGCATCTGGTTAAAACATGCTAGCAATGTGTTAAATCATTCTGGAAATATGTGATCAACAGGGGCGTTGCTAGGGTTTAGAGAAATAAGGGGCTTAGCTCTGTTTTTTAACGTATCTCTTTTTTAAGTCACTTGTCGCCACCTGCTGGCGTTACGTTGTAATTGATAAGATCTTTATTTGGAGCGTCAAGTCACCATGAAAAGGTGATTTAATCTATTTGATCGCTACTGTAGACAACAGTTTTTTAATCTGAACTAGTACTTGGAGAACAAATTAACATTTTTAAACATATTTTATTTGTGAAGTGAATGGTCTATCTTCAAAAAGATCAGGGGCTTTTGGCAAAACATCAGTTTAGCAATGTGTTAAAACATACTAAAAACATGCTAACAATGTGTTAAAATGTTACTAAAATTCAAGCTTAAGTTTGTCATCAAACTTTACTCTTACTGTTTTTTAAACATGACTATGTAGTTTTTATACATTTTAATTTCAGTTTTATTTAGTACATAAAGTTAAACTAAATGAAAATGATAAATGTTTTTTGCTAGTTAGCTGAAAAAGAAGTCAACACATTTTTATATTTTCTTTTAGTTAACTTTTATTTTATGATGATCTTTTATTCCCTGCATCACTTCCTGTCAGTGAAAGCAGCATGAAAGTCAATAATAATAGTAAAGCCGCTCTTCGCAGAGTCAGGTCTCATGCGTCTTTGTCAGGTTTGTGAGGTCAGTCGCTCCTGCTGACGTGTGATTTCTCTCACGTGACCTCTGACCCCTTCACACGTGTGCTGTCTCTGTCAGTCCTTCACGCTAACCTTTTCCCCGCCCCGGCTGGAGTTAATGTGGGCTGATGCTCATGTCTCTCTGTGGCGTCTGAAGCTCCTCTGACTGCACTGCTCCGGCTGACATTTCACAAAGCCAATGTGAGCGTGATGTGACTCCCTCACCTTTAGAGCGGTCGCCTCTCATCAGCTCAGTCGGGACTCACGGAGAGTTCAGGACGTACTGATGTGAAGGTCTAGTGCAGTGAGTGCAGGAGAGACGTCCGCTGAGGGATCAGCAGGTTTGTGTGTTTTAGAGCAGATCCTGTGATTTGTGACGTTCAGGAACTCAGTCTACTCAAGCTCATTGTGTATTTATGCACACGCGTGCGTGTGATTTGAGCTGTAAATTGCCTTAATGTAATGTAATTTAAATTGCCTCCATTTCTGGTCATAAATGTGAATTTGAATTTACTGAATTTCAATTAAAAGAAATTTAACACCAATATTTCTTCCAACATTGTCAAAGAAAAAAAAACAGAAGGAATACAATGAATTAATGAATTAAATTAATACATTAAATAAATGAATACATGAATAATTTAAATTATGCATTACATAAATTAGTAAATAAATCTAAATAAAATTGCATTGAATAAATAAATCCAATATATGAATAAATAAATAAATTAGATAAATAAAATTAATGCATTGAATAAAAAGCAATGAATGAATAAATGAAATTAATACAGTGAAAAAAAAAATACATATATACACACAGCAGTTCTTTCTGGTTCTGGAATCTGACTGGCTGAGAGCCTTTTCCAGCAGAGCGATATTCTAGAGATAACAGAACTCCAACCCTTTCACCGTTTGTATCACTCCGCTTCCTGCATTTCTCACAGCGGACGCCCAAATCCACTATAACTTTATAAATACAACTGTTTTTGTGTCACGGAATGTAGTTTTAAGAGTATTTTAGGCGAGAATGTACTTGTTTAGACTTCAAATATGCAGTTTGTTAATAAAGATAACGTCTATTTGAAAATGAGCTCCAGTGCGTCCGGGGCCGTTCAGCGTTCATGAACCCACCGAGAGCAGCCTCACCTCGGCCAGATCTTCTGGAAATCACCGCTGGCTCTGATGTCTCTGTAGTGGTTAAACATGAGGTATAATTCGTTTTGGGTAAAACTCACGGGCAGTCTTTGGTCTCATTAATCTATTTTTTGTTCCAGAGCAAATAGTTTTGGCTGAGTGCAAAGTCTCATAACATTATATTTTATATAACTTTAATGCTGTTTATCAGAGCGCTGCCTTTGTGCTTTTGACTGACTTGCCTAGCAACCTTTATGATGGCTGTTGTTGTTGTTTATTAAATATGATTATTCAATAAATAATATTTTATATAAATAGTAGTATTTAATAATAGTATTTAGTATTAGGAAACAGTGTGTGTGTGTTCGTGATGGTGATTTTAATTTCATTATTCCGCCATTAGATGGCAGCTGTTTTTCTGAGTGAGTCCGCAGTAAAGACTTTTATATTGAAAGAGACTGAAACAGGGTTGTAAATCAGAAAGTTATTTTTACTTTTAGCAACAGCTTGTAAGACGCAGTTAACAAAAACACTGAGCAGTGCTGTCATCAGAAATCACCCTTAACAGATGAAAGATAGTATGACAAAGATATCGCTTTCCTCAGCGGACATTCAAACTAATGCTTTATACAGCCATATCGCACTGCTACTCTTGTGATATTGCTCATATATAGAATTTAGGAAATTAGTTATTAATGGTGCACAACCCTCGTTTTTATTAATGCACTTAGGCTTTTTTTTATTTGATCTTTTATTTGTTTATGTATTTATTTTCCCCATGCATAAATGTATTATCTGAGCTGTAATGTTATCTATATGATCATTTTAGTAGTGGGGCCTAAACGTAACCACAAAGTCTAAACTGAGGGCTAGTTAAAATCATTTTCTGTGGTGATCAGCAGCTGTCAGTAGAGTTTACTTTGTATTGATCCTGGAGCATGTCTTTAATACCCAGTAAATCTTATTTTGGACTGAATCATTTATTCAGTGCCATGAGAACAAGTCTAAACACAGAAGCAGTGAGAGTCGAGGAGACCGTGTTTCTCTCCACGAGTGTTGTGATAAAGCAGAGCTGACAGCATGTAGAAAGCTTTGAGACTTTCCACACAGTCCATCCACAGAGACTCTTACATGCAAATGACTCGTGTCTGAGTCTGCTGGAATATTAATGACGCTATGAAACGCTCCTGTCTGTGCGCAGCATCACTGAGCACATGAGCCACCTGACCATAAAACCTCTCTTTCAATGTTTGGTTCATCTATGAATCCTTAACATGTTACTAAGCTAATGAGATGATGCTCTAATTAACAAAAGCACACAAATAGTGCATTTTAATTAAACTGAACTGCCTTTATTGGTGCTTTTTGTATTGAATGTAGCGTGGCCATTAGTCCTGTTTTGAAATACTCGGTCTGCCGGCACAGGCTTGAGCCCAACGCTCATTTATCCTCCTTTTTAGGTAAATATATTATTCTTAAGACAGTAGTATATAACAAATAAATAAAAATGTTAATATTATGTTTAAGTTAAGATTAAGTGACATACATTTTATACACAATATTGTCAATATGGCCTGCTTTGCTCTATTTTGTCAATCGTTGCGTCGCGGTTCAACACAGTGATGTTTCATTCGTGAATCATTGTTTTTGAACAAATTGAGAAAGAAAGAATACAGTGAGTAAATACACGAATAAATGAATGAATGCATTAAATAATTAATAAATCTAATTTATATTTTGAATAAATAAATACAGTGACTAAATAAATACAAAACAAATAAATTAAATGAATACGTTGAATACAGTGAATATTGAATGAATAAACAAACAAATAAATAATATGAATAAATTAAATTCATATATTGAATAAATACAATAAATGAATAAGCAAACAAATAAATAAATGAACTGAATAAATACGTGAGGGAATCAATGATTCAATAAGCCTAAATTCAAAACTGCAGACTAGTATACTACTCTTACTATTTTTAACATATCTTTTTATGGCATAAATAGTAAGAGTAATATTGTAGTATCCGGTTCTGAAATCAGCAAGTCACTTTGCTTCATTCCTGAGTGAATCAGCCGATTGAATTAATCTAATTGAATGAGTGATAACTTAAGACAGTGACTTGTCGCCACCTACTGGCGGTTTTAGTTTCATATTTAAAGCATCATTTCATAGTTCTATATTCAGCATATTTTATATTTAACACAGTACTCTCCTAACATTATTTATTTAATTGTAACTGCAATGTAAATGCATTCATTACATCTCTGAGCTGCATAAATACATAAAATGCATAAAAAGCCACTTCAGATGCAGCTTCTGTGCAACTTCTGCAGTGCAAAGATGGATTTTGGTGACATTGATTTTATTTGATTGGTATCAGCCCTATAGTGTCTTATTATTCTAATTGCATGTATTGAATACATTTATTAATTTGCATGAAAGATGACACATCTTCTTTACTAAGGTTAGAAAATGTGTCCCTGGAAATCATTTTAAAGGGGAAAATATCCCCCTTTTTTGTCACTGGTTTAGGATTATTTTTCATATCTAAGTCTTTGCATGATGCTCTATAAATGGCATCTGTAGGTGATTTGTGGTTCAGTGCGGAGCGTAAGTGATATGGATGAGTCCAGTCTCTTAAAGATCTTAAAAAGTAAAGAGGCTTTAGCAGTAACCTGCTTTATGGATGGAGAAGGAGAGAAAATGGCTGAAGGGAGTGAAATAAATCTCCTCTGAATGGAGGGAGAGTAAAAGTTTATGAATTAGCAGCATGTTAATGTGCATTCGCAGCAGGTCCGCGAGTGCTGTAAGCGAACGGAGAACGGCTCTCTGCTCAAACACACTCTTTGGGCCTGTAATTTAAACACACATGATCTAACCCAGCTCTCATATGCATTTACTGCTCATCTCATGTACAATAAAAGTCAGCTTCCACAGAGTTACCTTTCTAAAACATCAATCTACTCAGGTTTAATTAACATCTGAGGCTTTGCTCTGCATGTTAATGAAGACTGTATTTTAAAGAAATGTTCTGGGTGAAATGCAAGTAATGTTAGAAACAGAAATATATATGAATGTTTGCAAGTTCTTAACTTGTACTGAACCCAGAACAGTCATTTAAAGAAAGGGACAAAATGAAAAGTATAATTGTATGGTTCCAAGCGACACGTGACTCGTGCAGTTAATTAGCCGAATGCTGTGAATGTAGTGATATATATATTCACATATACATGTACACTGTGAATCATATCAGTGAACATTCGAGACATTGTCATGAACCGCAGTGAAGCTTTCAGATCCATAAAGTGAAATGAATCCTTGGATTAAAAGGGCAAATAATGATCAGGGCTTAAAGTTCTCCGGCACCGTGCCGGATCTCCGGCGTGCAGCGTTTGGCTGCGGAAAAAAATAATCCTACATTTAAAAAAAAACTTGTTGATATCACTTTCGAGTCCATGAGTTCGGCTACCAGTGGTATGAGAGGAGCACAGCTTTCACTCTCAACCAAGCTAACATTACTAGCCAATCAGAATTTTTTGCTCTTATAAACACGAGATGCGCATAATAGTATCCAACTGCAGAGTCGCAGCCCTGATGAATGGAGAAGCGCGACACGTTGAAAAAGCTGCGAGGCGCAATGGTCAAAGATGTCCATCTAGCGTATATTTATATTGGAAAACTAAAACGCAGCGGAGCTTTGTAAACAGCTCAGAGTAATCATGTCATCTCCATAAGAACGATATGATTGCCAGAACAAATTTCGGGATTTTTGAAAAGGTCCTGTTCACACATGATCTCTTAATGGTAACTTA
>NW_015554070.1:385342-386057 GCF_001515605.1 Sinocyclocheilus anshuiensis
CGGTTTGTGCCAGAAACCGAACAGTATTTATATCATTTTTTACCTCTGATTCACCGCAATGTCCAACTTCCTTGAGCACGCGCACGGCATCCGGTGCGTGAGGTCTGTACGCGCTCTGGCGTAGTAAAGCTGGAAAAAAGTTCAGGCTCAAGATTTTTTTTTGCTTTAACCCCTGAATGATATAGTATCAGTTGATAAGAGCACAAAGGCTTTGGTGTCTCTATAACGCTGTGTGTGTGTGTGTGCGTGTGTGTGTGCGAGTGCGAGTGAGTGAGTGAGTGAGTGAATGAGTGTGTGTGTGTGTGTGTGTGTGTGTGTGTGTGTGTGTGCGGGAGCGAGGGAGGGGCAGATCCTGGATCGATGGCGCGATTGATGACACACTCTTTGTCTGGGCTTTTAACTGCTTTTAGCTGCAGTGTTTGTGTGTGTTGTGTGTGGTTTGTGTTTTTGTCAGTGTTTGTGTCGTGCTGAAGGCTCTCAGGGGTTCGTGCGGCTCCAGTGTTTTCTCATCTCTCTAATGATGATGAAGAGTCATTAATGACAGGCAGCTAATCAGCCGGAGAGCAACGGGAGTCCTAAACCAAGATGGGTGGAAGAGATGGAGGAGTTGATTTATATTTAATGATAGCAAGGATAATTACTCTGATTGAAGGATGTTCTTACTAGAGACTAGTGGACTTTCATTTATATATATATATATATATATAGAGAGAGA
>NW_015554070.1:386900-394016 GCF_001515605.1 Sinocyclocheilus anshuiensis
TAAAAAAAAATATATAAAAATGTTGATAATTGAAATAAAGCTGAAATAAATTAAAATATAAATATTGGATAAAAAATGTAAATGAAAATGAAAAATGTTGCTTTGGCAACTAACTGAAATCAGTTGGAGTACTAAAATTACTAATATTAGAAACTAAATAAAAATAAATTAAGTTCAATAGAAATATAAAAAACAAACAAACTAAAGACAAAATAGTCATTTTCAGTAATTAAAGTAACATTAAAATAAAATATAAAATAAAAGATGAAAAAAAATTAAAAACTGAAAAAAATTGAAAAATTATTAAAAAACTTAAATGAAAATTAGGAACGTTACTAAATTACAAAATTACTAAAGCAAATTACTAAATTACTCAAACTAAAATAAAATAATAAAATCTAAAAATAAAAAAATACATTTAAAAGTCTAATAAAAAATATTAGTATAATATTTATAAAATATTATATTGCTGCTTTAAATGATGAATTAGAGGACATAAAATTGACTGATCAGTGCTTAGTTTGAAAATATAATGCGTTAACTGACTAGTCGACTAATAGCTCTGTTTTAAAGGGAATGAAGTTAGAGGTGCAACTTCATCTCAGCTGATAAGTATTTTTTTAGCATGTAGAGCACTAAACTATCTTTGAGAAGAAGATGCATCTGTAAACTCTAACGCAGCTCTGCTAGTGGATTCTTCACTGAGTTTTGGTCAGAGATCCAGAGCAGCGTTACACGAGTTCTGCTGCCTTTATGATGTCAGAATAAGAGTAGAAGTCATTTTATGTGAGCAGGATCGTGCAGAACTGCAGAGTCTCGTGTTTCTTTCCATTAGCAATAAACTGGTGTTTATCATTTCTCAAGGTGCCGCGTGGAACGAGACGCTTGCCAACGTTTCCTCGCTCTCGTAAAGCAGCGAAATCAGCACATCTGGAATCCTCTGTCTGTCTGAACATCTCTTTTTCTTTTGGGATATTCATAAGTCCATTTTTCCATAATGTAGATGCATGTTGGGATGAAGCGGGACGATCAGATCCAGACCACACGGTGTTTCTGGCTCGTCTGCCGGTGGAAGTGAAGGCCTGTTTGTGTTTCATCTGACTGAGTTTATTCGTTACTAAAGCCAAGGATAAACACTTCTGATTCCACTCCATCTCCATAATAAGATGGACAAGATGATAAGAAGAGCGTTTGGCGGAGGAAGGCGAGGCGATTCTTCACGTGACGTTTGTTCTGGATGAGATTCACCTGTTGTTTAAAGTTTAACTAGATATATATATATATATATATATATATATACATACAAATCATTACAAATACGGTATAATGTGCTTACAAATGTTTTAAATGTTTGCTAATTAATTTTGTATTTATATTTTTATATAAAATACATGATCATATATGAATCAGAAGTTTAATATCATTTGCAAGAATTTTAATGTTCATTCCTGTTAATCATTATGTAATGTTCAATAAGTTCATTGGTAAACATTTACGAGCACATTATCTCATATTTGTAGCTATTTGAGTATAAATTAACTAATGATCTGTTAAGCATTATATAATGCTTGTTAAAGATTTATTAATGAAAGTTATTATTAGGAGTCAACAGAGTTTTTAAATATATTATTTAATAGCATTTTTGGGATCTGTTTAACATGTTTGTATATATTTTTTATCAAAATCATTTCACAGTTTTCCAATTAAACTCTCACAGAAACGCTTCACCTCACAGCATTGGTTTCAATCCCACAATCCCTTGCATGAGCCATAGAGAATGAGCTGAAAACGGCCCGTCTTACCGTATAAAACTCGCTCGTCTGCACTGTGCAGTAAATCATGTGGTGTGTTGGGCTAAATTTAACATCACATTTAGTCATTTACCGATCTCCCCGTACGGTTCGTAGGCACATTATCTTTCATTTTTCATCACTAGTGAGATCGCAGCCTTTACTAATGTAATTAAGTGCCGTGTGAAGAGTGGACGAGTCTTTCTTTCTCTTAGTGTGAGAATAAGGCTGCAGAGACACAGGTTCAGCTTCAGGGTGATGCAGTTAATGTGATGTAAGCCTCATTAGGTGAAAAGCGTCTGCTAAATACCAAAGCAACTTCATTTAGTTTTCCATCCTTTTCTCTAAAGATAACCCAGTCATTAAACATTGCAGTTATGGACAATCTGCCTGCAGTTTATGGCCCAGTACATCCAAATGGTTTTATGAGACAATAATTTGGGACATTTATTATTATTATTATGATTATTATCATCATTATTATTTATTTATATGTTTATTAATTTAGTTTTTATCATTTTATTTGAATTTAAAAAATATATATTTTATTTTTATATATTTGTTATCTATTTTATCTATTTTTTATATTTTATTGCATTTTGTTCTTATATTATTTTTTATTTTATTGCATTTTTATTTTATTTTACTTTTATATTTTATGTTACTCTTTATTTTTATTTTATATTATTTTTATATTATATATTATTTTGTTTTATTGAATTTTACAGCACTTTGGTACAACATTTGTGGTTTTTAAATGTGTTTATAAATGTACGAACTTGAACTTGATTTTGCTTATTTTACTTTTTTAATTGTATTTTGTTTTTATTTTATCTATTATTTTATTATTTTATTTGACTTTTTACGTGTTTATTTTGCTTTTATTTATTTTCTATTTCATTTACATTTTATTTCTGCATTTTTTTATTTTCTTTTACTCAGTTTTAGTTTTATTTTTTATTTTTTTTATTTTATTTTTATTTTTACATGTAGTTTTTGCATGCTGAATTGCTGGTGGTTGCCAGAGCGTTGCTGTGCGGTTGATAAAGTGATTTGGGGGGTTTCTAGTGTATTCTGGGCTGGTGTTAAGTGGTCACTTGATAGTCCAAATCAAAAGAGCCTCAAATCTCTATAATATTCTGTTCTAATAGTCTCTAGATATGACTCACTTTAGCACTTAGGATAAGGCCTTTGTTTAAAGCCTCAACCGTTAGTAAGAGTAATAATCAGCAGTACTAATAACAGCACACAGTCTTTACCACCAAAGCAACACCTCAAAACATCAGCCTGAGGTGTGTGGCTTCCCTCCGTCCTTGGCTTTTAATTTGCTTTGCATTCAGAGCCCCAGTGATAGCCGACAGCATTTAAAAGGCAGTACTGCTGCGCTCATTAAAGCTCGCCGGTCTCCAGCCCTACATTTCACTGCCACGCGTGACACGTTTGCCAATGAACTGCTGCTGTCTGACAACTAATCACAGGTTGTTTTCTTCCCCTCTTCCCATTAACCTCCCTCTCTCTGCTGCTCTACCTTTATTAAACGCTCCCTGCTCTCCATCTTAATCTACGTGTCCTCTTCTCTTCTCTCTCCCTCCAGGAGCAGTCAAGGCTTCATGCACATGAAGCTCTCCAGGACCAAAGACAACAAGTACGTACTGGGTCAGAACAGCTGCCTGTTCGACAGCGTTCCCGAGATCATCCACTTCTACTCCAGCCGCAAACTACCAATCAAAGGGGCCGAGCACATGTCCTTGCTGTACCCCGTGGCCATTCGGACACTATAGAGGCAGAAACGTTGCCGAACCAGGACATTTGTTCAGCGTTTACAAGACAACGACAAACTAAAGTGCTACTGAGATCCCGAAGGCAAAAAGGGAGACTGCTGGAAGCCTCATTCGTCTCGTCTCGAGGAACGCGGTTTCTCTGTCCTTCAAATGCCTCCTTCATGATTCCAGACCCGTTTTCTCCCTTTTTCTTCACATCAGTGGGTCTTTAGTCTTAGACCTGCACCCACACTTTATCTCCACTGTTACACACTGTACAGAAACCCGAAATGTCGCTCGGACTTTACCTTTCGGATGTTTATAGTTACGATTTCTGGACATGTGAATCATTAGACATTCTTGAACATTAAAACGCCACAGTAAACGGAGAACAAAGACACTGAAACATACTGAAGCGAAACCTCATCGTCTGGACTTTCTGTGACGATATTGTCAATCAGTTGGGTTCGGTGAAATATTAGCTAATCATTAAACATGAACATTTTCAGATCATACAGAAAAATGAACCCCAGAAGACTGAAATCGAGCATTCAGCATTTTCCGGTTAGACCCACAGATGTGAAGAGTAATCGCTACGCAGACAGATCATTAAGTCCCTTAAAATAGCAGTAATAGCGCAGAGCGAGAGGAGAAGAGATGGATGGTGCCATTTAAGTGCACTTGGACAGGCGGCTATGCAGATCAGCGTGAAAAAAGACCTTTTAATTTAACGTTCAAAGAGAGTCACTTCATACACCAGAGTATAGGATGATCTTGAGCAAGGAGAATGAAATATTCCTGTATTGTCTACCTCAGAAAATCAATTTCATTCGTCCATCCGCCGGTCGATAAGGTACAGTGACGTTGCAGATATCGATCGTCTCAAGTTCCCACCAAATTTTGCCTTTTGGTTTGAGAATAGCTTCTTCTTTGACCCTGATTTCTATGCTGTTGTGACTCTGTTTGGTTAATGCCTTATACTGTAAATGCATGGATTAAAAAAGAAAACAAATGGAGAACGCTGTTGTTCGATGAATGTTTAGTGGCTGTAATTTATTATGGAGAAAAAAATAATGCTATTGCTGATGTTTTAGTCCAGCTAAGACAATGTTCTTGGCCGGCGTGTGTGTGATATATCTGACCTTTATAAAGTGTGTCATATATCTGACGTGTCTTCACGATTGTCCCCACCTGAATACTCTGATTGGATGCTGCTTGCCATGGAAACCATTTAGAGCAGTTCAGCCAATCAGAGCGCAGATTTGTCCTGACCCTTCCTCTGACCTCTGGTTTTCCTCATTTGCCATCATCCGGTTTCTTTTGTGTCGTTGTTTCTCTCTCTCTCTCTCAGTGTGTTTGTTTAACGCATGATGCCTGACACAGTTGTGCTACAGATATAAAGCCTGTGTGATTGGATTACTGTCATTCCTTGTGTTTCATTCTTGTTTTCAGTTTTCAGTTCATCGTTTCCCTCTCTGATACAATTTCTGTATTCCTTCAACCCTTAAAGGGACAGTTCCACCCAAAAAATGAAAATTGTCATCATTTACTGACCTTCATGTCATTATTTTGCTGAATGTCCGTCTTTGGCTGTTCTTCTCCATACAGTGAGAGTTAATTCAGAAGAGTTAGTTCAACTTCAAAAATATAAAAAATCACCCAAAAGGTATCAAAAAGTATCATAATACTAATTTTGAATATGCAAGAAATACAAAAAATGTTTAGAAATATTATTACAATTTCAAACAGCTGTTTTCTATTGCGAATATCTGTTATAATGTAATTTATTTCTGTGATGCGCACCTGTATTTCCAGCATCATTACTCCAGTCTTCAGTGTCACATGATCTTCAGAAATCATTCTAATATGCTGATTTGCTGCTCAAGAAACATTTCTGATTATTATCAATGTTGAAAACAGTTGTGCTGCCCAATATTTTTGTGGAAACTGTGTTACATTTTATTTTTCAGGATTCACAGATGAACAGAAAGTTCAGAAGAGCAGCATTTATTTGAAATAGAAATATTTTGTAACATTCTAGTAACATTGTAACATTGATAAAAAAAAAAAAACCCTGATCCCAAACAGTAGTGTAGATGACCTCAAAGCTAACTGGCTAAATGGACATGGAGTAAAAACTCTTAAATCTCATTCATGTACATTTAAATATGCCGTATCAAGATGCAAATTGTTTGAAAATGCATGTTTGTGAGTAAATGACAACAGCATTTTCACTTTGGCCTGAACTGTCCCTTTAAAAGATTACAAGTCAATGAGGATTGAGGTAAATCTGCATAAAAATCCCAACTGTCATGCATTAACACTCCAACATTTATTTTAGACTAACTTCTCCATGACATGCACCACGCTGTGCGTCCTTCATGCCTTTACACTGAAATGTCAAAATGTGAATGCGCTCCACACCATCTCATTATAAACGGGTGTAGGTATTTTCCAGTCATTCTGTAACTACTAAAATACCTTTGTGTTTCTGTCAGACGGGCTCAGGAGAGAGAGAGAGACTGTTTTAGATGCCGTTCAGTAGAAACATAAGAGAACCGGTCAGTGCACTCACACACTATAGAGGAGAACAGATAGAATCAAAGAGAAGATGAATGCACTGGATGCGTGAGAAGAATATGATTATGTTTATAAATGATCCCAGTACTGATTGTATTGGTGTCCTACAGGAATCAGTGCAGTAACTAGTCTTTGGAGATCTAAGTCTTACAAATGTATGAATATCATTGCATTATACAACGAAATCTAATCTAAATGGTGTTTACTTAAAATAAATGTCACAGGCAAAATAGTTCCAAAAAATATGTTTGTTAAAACATATTTGGACATATTTTATGGTTGTCAAAACATTAATAAAAATAAAGGTTATTTTTTTTGGAATTGATGGTTCCATGAAGAACCTTTAACATCCATGAACCTTTCCATTGGACAAGCTTCTTTAGATTATTAAACATTTCTTCAGACTAAGAAACATGCTTCTTTCAAAAACTGAATTTTTGAAAAAAATCACAAATTTGGAACCTTTATTTTTAAGTGTCGATGCTGTTCTGAACGACATACTGCATCTTTTTAACTTCAGACATTTACTAAAATCACCAAAACTCCAACTGATCCTTTCTAAATTAATCTGAGAAGAAAACTTAGATCTGAGAATTAATCTGTGCAGTAAAAGCCATACATTGTTAATCATGATTTAGGTGTCAAATTATTTTAAGTTTGTTTTAGGACTTTATTTTATGGATTAAAAATCCAGATTATTGGTCATTAAACATTCAGATTAAAAATACCATTTCTATTTATTATAGGCAAACAGACGAGATCAGGCGTGTTAGACAGTTGTTTAGAAGAGAATGAAATGTTGGGAGATTCTGAATGTCTTGGGAACGATGAGTAAATGAGTAAAACACCAGAGGAACTAGAGAAAAGAGGACAGAAATGAAGACTGAAGGATGAGGGAGAGGAATGGAGGAGAGCGGATCTCTGTCTGTAGCTGTGTGTGTGTGTGTGTGTGTGTGTGTGTGTGAGAGTGTGTGTGTGTGTGTGTG
>NW_015554070.1:400951-408416 GCF_001515605.1 Sinocyclocheilus anshuiensis
TGTAGATTTCCATATGTCTGAAATTAGTTTGTGTACGTTTTCTTCCATATATGCACTAACATATTTGTACAGTTCATCTCGCCAAATGTAAATACTGAATGTATTGTTTGGGGACGTAGAGGCTTTGAGATTCTGTCAAATAAAGTTTATGGGTCTAACTTAACCAGGTGTGCAGTTCTGTCAATTAATGCTTACATCTGGGGACATAAACAGTATTTTTTATTTTTTTTATTTTTCTAATGTCTTATATTGTGACATCCTATATAATGGTGTGGTTTTTTTTTTTTCTGATATATTTTGTTGTGGCACCCTATATTCTCCTCTGCATGTTTGTTTGTTTTTGTTTATTCCTTTTTCTTGTTATTCATGCATTCTTTTCCTTTCTTTCTTTCTTCATTTATTTATATAAATACTTGACATACTTTCCTTTCAACGTCAGGATTTTAGGATAATATTTTTATTTGTTTATTTATACTTGTTGTGTTGCTAGATGTTTCTTTTCAATTTATTTTACTGTTTTCTAGACACTTTTTCTCGCTTGTTTTGCTGTTCACTTTAATTTGACCAAACCTTTAGTGTAACACGGAGGTTTTAGAAACATACAGCAGTTCCAGTCCTCAGATTTGATTGGCTGAGCGTCTGTGTGTTGCTCGAGACACACAACTACCGGCCAGTTTTCATCTGAAACGTAAGATACCTGATATTAATTACCTGCTTATTGAACTGTTGTATAAGAAATACTTTACTCACAGTCCAGTTGAAATGACATCACAGCAAACTTGATTATACTTAAAAATTTTAAGCATCAACTGAGCGTATGTTTTTATGTCGAATTAGGTGGAATATTTTAACAAAGCTTTCACTGCTTGAAGTCAGAATATAAAAAGACTTGGAAGTTCTTAAAATATTGATGGGAGGCTTAAAGGATGAATTTGTAAATACAGAGCTGTTTCTTTGTAACATGATCAATATAAATACCCTGACATTATCTGTCACCATAGCAACAGCTGATTCTCCTGTCAGTCAGTGCAGTGTGTGTGTGTGTGTGTGTGAGAGTGTGTGTGTGTGAGTGTGTGTGTGTGTGTGAGAGTGTGTGTGTGTGAGTGTGTGTGTGTGTGTGAGAGTGTGTGTGTGTGAGTGTGTGTGTGTGTGTGAGAGTGTGTGTGTGTGAGTGTGTGTGTGTGTGTGAGAGTGTGTGTGTGTGAGTGTGTGTGTGTGTGTGAGTGTGTGTGTGTGTGTGTTTGCCTGTGGAATAATTGGTAACTACATTTAGGTTCAAAAAACTTTTTTTTTATTGCTGTTCAAAGTGATTTTTGTATGTTGTATGTTGCTTCTTGAGTCTGAACAATTACAGACAAATCTGAAACAAAATATCACACGTGTTTGTGCTTTAGGAGGTTATGATATGAGGCTGTACTGTCAGTGTGATGTTAGCTCTAAACTGCTGGATGATACAAGTTTGTTAAAATGGTAGTGGGGTAAGTTGAGCCAAAAGCCCTGATGATAAAGTACTATTTTATTGTAATTCTACATGATATTTCCTTAATTTTAGACCAAACATTTTTGATTTTGTCCTTTGTTTTGAACTTGATTTTGTTCTGAAAATGTTAACATTTTAAATAGGCCTTGTTTATGAAAATTGGCCATTGAGGCTTTTATGAAATTGTATTTCCCTGCAACATTTATTAGCGGTATGTTGAGTTCTGTTAGCTCAATTGCAGTCATTTTTTTTTATTCTTCAATTTGAACTTTATTTTGTGCTGAATTTTTAAAATAATTTCAAAAACGCTGTATCTTTAAATTAAACTTTTAAGAACTCATCCATTCCATTATCCACAGCTGCTTGTCTTTATTAGGGTCCCGGGGAGCTGGATTGTAACCCAGCATCTTGAGCCACCGGTGGGGAAACTCTCTGGATGAACGGTCAGTCCATCACAAGCCTCACACACAGATTATGTCATTTTTATTGAATTTCTCTTCCTTTGATATAGCACGAGGTGAAAATGTTCAGTTTTACTTTTCACAGAATAATCAATGGCACAGTTCAACTACATGTGGCTCAACTCCTTACCATAATATTGTAATACTAATAAAACATAATTACTGCAATATTGCTATAATACAAAAATCCTTACTGTAATAATATTAATACTAATAATCCTTACTATAATACTATTGTACTGTCTTTGATCTTTGTTTTAAAAAGTGTTGAGAACTCAAAAGTGAGAGTTTTGTGGGAAAATGTAGTTTATTAATATAAGTATTGTATATTTATGTCGCATGTTTTTCACACACTATATGAGTATTAAGCTCCATATATAAACACCGACTCTATTCCCTTATATTATCTCACAGCGCCATCTAGTGCTCATCTACTGGCATTACCAGAGTGTCCATTCATTCACGCATGACCACTAGCACTCAAATACAGTTTATCCTTCACAGATCACACATCTAAAATGATGCATTCTATAATTAAACTTTATTTATATAAAGTAAAAAACAAACAAACAAAGCATGTTTTTAAGGCAAAGGTAGATGTGTGTTTGACAGTGAACTAACAGCCAGTGCTGGTCACTTCACAGCATCTAAAGATCAAACACACACATCAGAGTCCTCCTCCTCCTCCACCAGAGAAGATGAGCTCGAGAGCGGCCTGCAGATCTCCGTTTGTGGCTGTTAGCGCTCGCAGAGCCACCTCCTCATCCTGGATGCCCATATCCCTCAACTGCTGCATCTGCGTCTGCCAGCGGCCCTGCAGACACACACACACACACACACACAGACAGACAGACAGACAGACAGACAGACACACACACACCCACGCACACAAACACGCACACACGCAGACAGATGCACACACACACACGCAGACACACACGCACACAAACAAACACGCAGACACACACGCACACACATACACACACACACGCAGACACAGACAGATGAACACAGACACACACACACACACACACACACACACACACACACACACACACACAGGCAGACAGACACACACACAGACACGCACACAGACACACGCACACACACGCACGCACGTACGACGTACAGACACACACAGACGTATAAAGACACACGTGTTAAAGCCAGCAGCACATCAGTTCTCTACTGCTCTCTTTTAATAGAATTAAAGGGACAGTTCACCCAGAAATTAAAATTCTGTCCTGATTTACTCACCTTCATGTTGTTCCAAACCTGAATGAGTTTCTCCAGTAGAACATGAAGATATTTTGAAGAATGTTGGGAACCAAACAGCTGATGGACCCCATTGACTTCAACAGTATGTATGTGTGTAAAAAAATGTCATGGAAGTCAATGGAGACCAGCAACTGTTTGGTTCCCAACATTCTTCAAAATATCACAGAAGACCGTTCAGCAGAAGAGAGAAACTCATACAGGAGAGTAAACGATGACAATGTTTTGGGTGAACCATCGCTTTAAGTCTTATTTTCTAAAGCGTTTATCGAGCACAAAACGGTTATATCCACGAAAGACCATGTGATAGTTCTGAAAACACATGGAGATTGTTCATATGCAGAAATTATGCAAAATTTGAATTGTGCTTGTATACCATGCATATATTTCTTCATACTAACTAAAATGCAATAATAATAAAAAGCCTAACTATAATATTAATTAATATTATTAATATAATAATATTCATAATCATATTAGGGTTTCTGCAGGTTTTATGAAGGTTAATTTAAGACGTTTTAAGAGCGAGTAAAATAAATAAATAGAATGGAACACGATACATCGATGTGCTCTCTACATGTAAATGTCTTGTGTTATCAACGCTTCAAAGTTTTGAAGCTTAAGTCTTGAATATCTCTGCTCCAAACACTAGAATACTGAAATAACTGCTGCAGATTATTCTGGTTAAACTGCAGAAAAGTGCTGCTCTTCCTCAGTGTTTCTCTTGTTTTCCAGTGCAAATGTCTAACAGCTTATAAATCAAGACGCATTTACTGGAGATGCAAAATGAAGTCTTGTTTAATGAGAAATTGGTCAAAATTGAGCTGATAATTAAAGTTATAATTAAAACAAGCAAATATCTTTTAAACAAACTCATTTTGTTCAGTTTCTCTGAAAACAAGACTCTTGATTTAAGGATGTTCAGATAATTGCAATGGAACATTTAATACCATAACTTTATGAATTTAAGGCTTGCTGATCTGATGCCTTAATGTGTGTTTTAAGACCTGCAGAAGCCGTTTATGCAGTGTGTGTGTGTGTGAGAGAGAGTGTGTGTGAGTGTGTTGTGGTCGTGTGTGTGTGTGTTGTGGTCGTGTGTGTGTGTGTGTGTGAGAGAGAGCGTGTGTGAGTGTGTTGTGGTCGTGTGTGAGTGTTTGAGTATGAGTGTGAGTGTGTGTGTGTGTGTGTGTGAGTGAGTGAGTGTGTGTGTGTGAGTTGTGGTCGTGTGTGTGTGTGTGTGAGTGAGTGAGTGTGTGTGTGTGAGTTGTGGTCGTGTGTGTGTGTGTGTGAGTGAGTGAGTGTGTGTGTGTGAGTTGTGGTCGTGTGTGTGTGTGTGTGAGTGAGTGAGTGTGTGTGTGTGAGTTGTGGTCGTGTGTGTGTGTGTGTGAGTGAGTGAGTGTGTGTGTGTGAGTTGTGGTCGTGTGTGTGTGTGTGTGAGTGAGTGAGTGTGTGTGTGTGAGTTGTGGTCGTGTGTGTGTGTGTGTGAGTGAGTGAGTGTGTGTGTGTGAGTTGTGGTCGTGTGTGTGTGTGTGTGAGTGAGTGAGTGTGTGTGTGTGAGTTGTGGTCGTGTGTGTGTGTGTGTGAGTGAGTGAGTGTGTGTGTGTGAGTTGTGGTCGTGTGTGTGTGTGTGTGAGTGAGTGAGTGTGTGTGTGTGAGTTGTGGTCGTGTGTGTGTGTGTGTGAGTGAGTGAGTGTGTGTGTGTGAGTTGTGGTCGTGTGTGTGTGTGTGTGAGTGAGTGAGTGTGTGTGTGTGAGTTGTGGTCGTGTGTGTGTGTGTGTGAGTGAGTGAGTGTGTGTGTGTGTGGGAGTGTGTGTGTGAGTTGTGGTCTTGTGTGTGTGTGTGTGTGTGTGTGTGTGTGTGGCCGTGTCACCTGAGGTGAGCTCACGCTAGAGGCCTGTAGCGCCTGCTGCAGCGCGTGACTGAACAGACTGCTGCTGACGCGAGCTCCTGATGCTCCGCTGGAAGACACCTCCTGCAGAGTAAAGCACAGTGAGTGTACTCTGAGGACTGAGATGTGAGCTGAGACTCTGGTGTTTAGTCTGTGTGTGACCTGAGCGCTCCGTGTCGGTGTGACGCCGCTGCTCTCCGGAGTGCTGGCTAACGCTAGTGCAGACGCCAGCTCGCTCTGAGTGATGGGTCTGGGGCCCGTGGCTCCGCTGTGACCAAACGTCAGCGGTCTGGAGCCTGCAGACCCTCGCTGGGCTCGAGACGAACCGCCTCTGCTTTCCTGCTTCAAACAACACGTATTACATGCGGATGTTTATTCATACTGTAATATTACAACACATGAATATACTATCTTGTCACTGTGATATTACAATAATACTAAACATTTTCCTCATTACAATATTATTATAAATACTAATTAAAAAACCTCTCCTTACTATAATATTACTATAATAATAAAACATTCTCTTCACTATAATAATTATTATTATTATGATGATAATAAAAAAATCCCCTTTATATAATATTACTTTTAAAAATCCCCTTATTATAATATATAAATTATCTTTACTATAACAACCATAATAAACATAACAACAACAATAATAATTTCCCTTACTATAATATTATAACAATTTATAAAATCTCCTTATTATAATATTACTATAATAATAAAAAACTTATTATAATAATAACAAATATCTTTACCATCACAGTTACAATAATTAATTCTTACTGCAAAATTAATAACAATTCCCCTTACTATATTATAATATTTTAAAATTACTATATTACAACAATTTAAAAAATCCCCTTACTATAACAATAATAGTAATAATCATCATCATCATTCCCCTTCTATAATATTATTCTAATTTATCTATCTATCTATCTATCTATCTATCTATCTCTATATGTCTATGTCTATGTTTATATATACACAAAATATTTTAACATCAAAACATCTGTATATTTAACATTGAAGGGGGAAAAAACGTACAGATTGGAAATCGTCCTCATCATCCGACATGCCATCAAACAGAAAACCTCCTGTTACACACAGACAAGAAATGACTCCTGTTTAAGCATCAGTGAGTAGGTGCTGTGTTTTCTGGATCCGCTGATGTGAGTGTGAGTACCTGGCATCTCACTGAAGGAGGTGGAGGCGGGGTTTCGTGAGGAGCTGCTGCCGGTCACGGAGTGCAGGACCAGGATGATGGCGTTGACCAGCGCCGGGTGAGACTGGATCAGCCTGTGTGAGGTGATGGAGATCATGTTCACTGAGGCTCTGTGAGTGAGCAGCTGTGTCTGTGTGTGTTCAGGAGACTCACATGTCCAGCAGCTTGGGGTCTGTGAACTGAACGAACAGATCCTTATCCTGCAGCACACCTGCAAAATCATGATGAGCTGATGAGAGACGGACCGACTCAAACCCACGAGCTGCAATGTGCTTCACACTCATCCTACCTAAAGCCACGGGGTCAGAGCTGAGTCCCGGCGAGGCCACGATGATCTGCTCCAGAGACTCTTTATTAGCCAGCATCTTAAACACCTGCAACCCACGCGAGTATGATTAACTGATTTACGGTTTGCTTGTTTCTTCATATAAGCAAGTTTGCAACTTGGTGACTTTTGTGGCACTTGATATATGAACAGGAAAATAAATAAATACAATAAATAAATAATAAAGTCACTGACATGATTAGACATGAAGCTAAATGGTCTTAAAAATAGACACATGGTCAAAATGAAAAACCATCATAGGAAATGAATGGGAAATACAAAAATTTTATTTATTTTAAATACCTTTAATATATATTTAACTTAAACACTATTAAATGAAAAACAAATTTTTTATATATATTTGTATTATTTTACATAGAAATAAATGATGCATAATGTAGATGCAAATATTGTATAGTACAAGTAAATTCCCTCAAAATACAAAATATTAAATAAATATTACTGAAACAAAATATACTACATCAATTTCAAGAATAATTATATAAATGAATGAATGAATGTGGAATACCAGAGGGTTTAAAAAGAAACGTGTTAAATCAGTATTCACACTACGTACAGTTGCAATTTGCAAATTCTTTCAAACATTTATTCTGTAGTTTATTGTGGACTCGGTAATGAAAACAAAAATGTTCATGTTGCTCTATTCTGACTTTGCTTTCATTCGGACATTTATTCAGCAGAATTTTAATTTATGAGCGAAAGGTAATATGTGACCCTGGAGCACAAAAGCAGTCTTAAGTCGCTGGGTTATATTTGTAGCAATAGCCAACAATACATT
>NW_015554070.1:408452-409913 GCF_001515605.1 Sinocyclocheilus anshuiensis
TAAATACAAAAATTACATACAAGTTTTGGTCTACAATGAACAAATCACCCACAATGAAGCATTATTTAAAATTTTCCAAATATATATAACAAAATGAAAAATTTATAATTTAATAATTGTATATTTTATATACAATTTATATATGTGTGTGTGTTTCTTTATCTTTATAAATTTAAATAAAATAATTTGAAATGCATCTATTTAGAAATTGTTGGTCTACTATCTACAAATCACCCATTTTTCAAAATATATATCAAAATGACAAATTAATAATTATATGCATACATAACAACTTTAAAGATGATTTTCTCAATATTTAGATTTTTTTGCACCCTCAGATTCCAGATTTTCAAATAGTTGTATCTCGGCCAAATATTGTCCTATCCTAACAAACCATACATCAATGGAAAGCTTATTTATTCAGCTTTCAGCTGATGCATGCATCTCAATTTTGAAAAATTGACCCTTATGACTGGTTTTGTGGTCCAGGGTCACAAATGTTGAGTGAACATTCTGAAGCGAGTACCGCGTCTCTGTAGGTTCCGCTGGAAAGCAGAGCAGCCTGAAGCGTCCTGAAGTCTCGGGCAGCAGCAGATCTGTTCACCGGCTCTGTGTGAGGACGACAAACACACAGACTCAGCATCACTGACACGCAGCTTCACAGACTGGAGTCGTATCTCATCAGAGCTCAGCTGCGAACACACCAGGCTCGACCTCCGGCTCCGGCCACGTCTTCTTGATGATATGAAGCGTTGATCCAGACTTGATCCCGTAGGAGTCTAACGTCAGATCATCCTTCAGCACACAGCCGCAGTGCACAAAGTCTGAAAGCAGAAAACAGCAGCGTCAAACACAGCTTCTGAACGGACGCCAGTGATGCTCCTGAAGCAAGCCCACCTATGAGCTCAGGGTCGGGCAGTGCGTCCGAGAGCTGTGCTGAGATCAGCTGCTTGAGCGTCGACACCTGATAGCCTCCTGGACGCACGTCTCCGGGTTCAGTGTCTGGAAACTGAAACACTTCCTTGGGTTTGTCGCTGAGTTTCAGGGAGAGATGCCATGCTGAGCTCTCCATATCCTACACCAGAGAGAGAACGTTTGGGATCAGTAAGACTTTAATCGTTTTTAAAGAAGTCTCTTCTGCTCACCGAGGCTGCATTTATTTGATCAAAAATACAGTAAAAACAGTAAAAATGTGATAATTTTTTTCAGCATTCTTTGATGAATAAAAAGTTTAAAAGCGTTTATTCAAAATATAATTTTTTTCTAACAATATACACTACCATTCAAAGAGAAATTAATATTTTTAGTCAGCAAGGATGTGCAAAATTGATAAAAAGTGACAGTAAAGACTTATATTGTTAGAACATATTTCTATTTGATTTCTATTCTATTTGATAATAATCAGAAATGTTTCTTGAGCAGCAAATCAGCATATTAGAATGATTTCTGAAGATCATGTGA
>NW_015554070.1:409935-414889 GCF_001515605.1 Sinocyclocheilus anshuiensis
ATTACAGTTTAACACATATTCACATAGAAAACAGCTATTTTAAATTGTAATAATATTTCACATTTTTACTGTTTATACTGTATTTTTGATCAAATAAATGCAGCCTCGGTGAGCAGAAGAGACTTCTTTAAAAACGAATAAAAATCTTACTGATCCCAAACTTTTGAACAGCAGGGTGTGCGTGTGTATATATACATATATGTGTGTGTGTGTGTGTGTATATATATATGTGTGTGTATATATACATATATGTGTGTGTGTATATATACATATATATGTGTGTGTGTGTGTATATATATATATATATGTGTGTGTGTGTGTATATATATATGTGTGTGTGTATATATACATATATATGTGTGAAAAAGTAAGCATAGAAAATATGAACTATAAAATATAAATAAAATAGTGAACTATAATGTGTTTTCTGAGGCCGTGAGATTTCTTCCTAACTTCAGCGGCACTTTCACACACCACACTTTAGTTTTATTCCTCTCTATATTCTGAGGGGTTTGTAACTTACACATATTTCTAATTCGCCTGGTTTATATTTAACATTTCATGCCTAAACCGCGGTGGAAATGTATTTGTTTTCTGCCTGTTGACAGTATTTTCTGATTTATATCCGAATTCCCTTCTGTAAACACCTTTATCTCTAATATCAACTCAACCAAACCGAATTCTGAACCTTTATCCACTGTTACTGTTACTGTTACTGTTAGTGTTCTGGAAGCATGTGAGATTAGCACACATGTACTCAGACAATGGCGTATTTGCATATTGAAACATAACATTTCAGCTGTATTAAAGCACAGAGAGCACGAGTTTCAGACCAGCATCGATCACTTGTTGATCAAAGACACAGTACATTAATTTCTCATTTAATTCGACACAACAGGACTCATTTCTCACCAGTTTAATCGCGATCGGTTCGCAGAATCAGCGCTCTGGCCACAGCTGCTGCCCGGATGTGACGTCACGCCGCTTCCGACAGAAAATAAAAGTCTTGTAAATATATAAACTTTTCTTATAAATACATGCAGTTATGTGTAAATTACATATTGTCGCGTAGTGTCTCTGGAATGCATATTTATAAATATATACGCTCTATTGTTACATATCGTATACTTAATCATTTAGTTAAACATATAATATATTTCAGATTAAATGTATACTTAATGTATATTGAAATAGACATTTAAGGGAAATTATCGTTGAATTTTGATTAAATAAAATCAAATGAAAATACTTTAATATACTAATTTTAAAAAATCAAATATAAAGCTAGAAATATGCACGTACGTTTCTATCCCTGCCCTGACTATTTATTGATTTACGTATTTATTTATTTATTTATTTATTTGTATAATTATTTATTTATTTATTTGTATGTTTCTTTCCCTGCTCGTTTGGGGGTACTGCAAGTTTTATTTTTCACGTAAATAATTATTAATTCAAACCACCAGTGTAGCAATAACAGGGACATTTTAATATCAATATATGCCAAAAGAAATGTGTAGAAGTAAAATGTGTGAAATTTGAAAGTCTCTGATTAATAATATAGTTGAGCCAGAGCAGCATAAACAGAGCACTGAATTGTGATCTGTGGGAACTTTGATTCAGTAACTTTGATTGATGTTATAGCTCAAACAAAGCTCAGATAGCCCTCTTGTGTTTGTGCAGAACACTGCAGCATTGGTTCGAGTATCGAAGGTCATCAGTTTAAGTCAATATCTATATCTATTATATAACTTTATATAACTTTTGTTTGGAGCAGATCATGTTATTTTGTTTTTCTTTTAGTATATGTAACTTTAATAATAATAATAATAATAGGCTCTATGCTCTTTTTGTCTCATTCAGGTGATTCGCTCTATAAGGTTAACCTAGTAAAACGATGAAAGAGTACACACAGTGAATATTAATTATGAAATATCAAATACAGTAAAACCCTAACTATAATGCTTTTTTTCGCTTCCGTTATTACAGAACTAATCATATCCTCCTGAGAACCAGAAAAAAAAATGTTTCCAGATTTTTTTTATTATTTAAAAAAAAAAATGTATGTCATTGCATTGGTTGGAGCATAAGAGACAAATGAAGAAAACGCAAAAACAATATATATTTTATGCAATATATTTTATTCATATTTTCTTTAGAGGACGCCAGGACTGAGTTATATATATATATAAAAACTGATTTTTCGTTTACCAATCAGTTTTTTAGGTTTCAGGCTGTTTTTAACCAAACTATGTACAAAGATGATTCTCAACCATGTCAAAGATATAACAGAATGATTTTGTATACTACTGTTCTTTATGGAATATATGCGTAAAATGTCTATTAATTGCTATCCCCCTTCTACACAATGTATACACTGCATCTAATTTGCATATTAATGTGTTCTTGGGGCAAACCGTAATGAAAAAGAAGTGTAATAATGGGAGTAATAATTTTAATAAGAATATCTCATATTTCATAGGGATATTGCTCTTGTATAATTTCTTGTTTGTCCCGGTGTCCTTTACAGAAGACATGACAATTATGCCCTGTTTCATAACAAAAAGTCATATTCCGATTTGAAACCCATAACATTTTTCGGAGATGGTTTTTTTTTAAGACAAACCATTTAAATGATAATTACAAAACATGATCATATTTCCCTAAGAGTGCTAGATTTGATAATTCATATTTAAAGGCCAACATTTGCTATCCATAAAAAGCCCTGCATGTGCTCTGTACAGGACACCCAGACTAACACGGCGGTCTCCGGGAACTGTGAAGCTGTCTGGGTCCCGGGAATGAACGCGTGCTCCGGTGTACCGGAACCGCTGGCCGTGACGTCATGCGACCGGACCGAGGAGTGGCTTCACTTTCCGCCGCAGTCTTCTCTCGAGCTCAGGCGCTTTGTCCTCGTCTGACTTCACTGCTGGGATGGTGAGTTCAGTAACATGCCTCCGAATGCATCTTTCACAGAGACCCGAGTCGAGTCGGGAGGAAACACCGATATAAAGTTGGTTCGACGTTCCGTCGCTAAGGTATTGTAACCGATAGACCTTATAATGTAAAAGTGCAGGATAGGGACCGTCTGCAAAGTGCAAAACGAAGAGCAAAAAGCACAATTATCCCATCTAAATGCTTCACTTGTGAAATGTATAAAAAATACATCTCAAATCGAAGGGCTGTGTTTTATTACTGGTTCATACAAGAACATTTAGATGTTGGTTTTATTCACAGAACTATAGCACAACAAAAGTTATTGAAATGGAACGATTGAGAAAAAGTTTGCAACGCATTACAAAGATTGTGCAGTTTACCGCCCCAACACACCACATGCTATTGAAATGTAAACACATACGTCGATTAATAAAAAATACAAATACTCTTTTATTTCAGCTTTATGGGGTGTGTCTAGTAATTGTTTCCTATAATGACATTTAGATGTTGGTCTTATTCACAAAAGTGTAACACAACAAAAGCTATTGCATTGTAAAACCTGAGAAAGAGCTCTGGAAGCTTCCCAGAGAGTGTGCAGTACAGCGCCCCCTAGAGGAACACGCTGCAGCTGCTTCGACTGAGTTTGATCTTCAGAAATGTGAATAAATAAATTAAAAATGCACAAAGTCTGACATGTCAACTTTAAAGGGTGTGTCTTGTTACTGATTCCTAGAAGAACATTTTGATGGTGGTTTTAGCCACAGAACTATAATAGAACACATATTATAGACATTTAAACCAATACACAATTTAGTTTAAACTAAATACAATCTTCTACCTCAGCTTCAAAGGCTGTGTCTTGTTACAGATTTCTCAAAGAACATTTTCCAGTTGTTTTCGTTGTCAAAAGAGATGCAGAAGTCACACTATTGACATTCAAGAGAATAGCTTGTGAAACCTTCCAAAGAGTCTCCAGTATTACTGACCCCTAGAGGAAGATACAGCAGTAGTTTTGGCTGAGTTTGACATTCAAACCTTTAATAAATTAATTTAAAATCAATACAGTCTTCTATTTCAACTTCAAAGGGTGTGTCTTGTTTCTGAGTCCTAAATGAACACAATTCAGGTTTTACTCTAATATGTAATTCAGTCCCTTATTTGTCCGGAGCAGTTAAACTGTCCATTATTCTTCAGAAAAACTCTCCAGGTCTCACAGACTCTGGGTAAATTGTACTAATTTTGTCTTCTGGGAAACATCTGGGTTTCTTCTGAAGCTTCTGACATAATTGAGCTATTATTTTATCCTGTACATGTACTTTGCAGACGGTCCCTAGCTGGCCTAAGCGCCAGCTCGCCGCAGCTAGAGATTTTATGCGTTTCAACATATAGAGGACGATTAAAACACATAAACTGCGATGTGTGTTCAGTTCTACGTTCTAAAGCTTTTCAGATAAGACATTTTGTATACAATTATACTCACCCACTAAGAATTTATTGAAGTTTTTCGCGGCTGAATATCTGTCTAATATCCAACGTCAAACGTCGAACCAACTTTATATCTGTGGAGGAAACACGGTTCGGTTTGTGTAAACGGTGCTCGGGAATAGCGCACTCTTAGGAAAACTGCGGGATTTGTTGGGAAAAATGAATCAGCGAGCCAGAGCCGCTCGGGATGTGTTGCTTTCGAGCAGAGCTGGAGATTCAAAGTTCCCTACAGTCAAGAAAATAGCGCTCTGATAGTGCGGTGGCTTTTATCTCGGTCGTGTTTTGTGGATAAAGAAGCTCAGCTTGACTGGATCCAGGGTTTGAGATGTTCTGCTGGAGAGTCTGAGCTGGACTTTACCTTCAGCTTCTCACACTGATGAGATTCCCAGCTGATCTGCAGCCCATGCTCTGAACTTCTTCTGCTCTCCTTTTCTTTTCTTTTCTTTTCTTTTAAGAAAACACACTCACTCACACACACACACACACACACACACACACTCACACACACACTCACACACACACACACACACAC